>NC_049910.1:10622890-10927799 GCF_001411555.2 Juglans regia
TCATATAATTATTGAATAACACGCGCGTCATACAACTGATATATATATATATATATATATATATATATATATATATATCATAACTCAGAAGTGGTGGGAGTTCATCCTAATGTGGACCACTTTATTGATGGCATAATATTTTATTGCACCGGCCATGCATATATATTTCGGAAGGAAAGATTTTTGTATAATTTTCTTCATCCTAGCTGGGTGGGAGCTGATGCATGATGTGATGATTATTGACCGACCAGAAGAAAGTTGCTTAGAACGTATCACATTCTTAGTTCTTTTAATTTTTCGAACTAGATACTAGGAGGGTGACATGATCAGGGGTTGGTATCAAAACTTTAATTTGGAATTACATTGCAAATGTATTTTGGCCTACTTTTGTAAACTATATAGATCAAATTAATGAGCAATATTACTCTTCATTCTTGATCTTATCATCTTCCGTCATTCTGATTGAAGTGACTCATATCGATCTCTGATCAATCACTTGAATGAAAATCATTTAGAATATAATGTGTTAGTTAGTTATTTTATATATATATATATATATTTATATTGTTAAAATGGAGGGGAGCCCACGTGGGGCTGACCCCCTCCTCTTCTGTGTGTAACGCATGGCTTTAAGCCGTGGATTACTTGCTTGTAACACATGGCTTAAAGGCCAAGCATTACTATCATTTAAATGGCAATTGAAGGCTGGCATGCCGTGTGGGGTGGGCTATAGATAGCCCTCCTCAAATGGTTTTTTTTATCATCTGAAAACACAAAACTCTCTCTCCTTTTGTTCTTTTTTTGAAATAGTATTTAGGCTGTAAATGTGTTGAGAGTTACTCTAGTCTATACTACGTAGTACACTTCGCCACTAAGAGGAGACGCTTGAGGTTTGCTAAACTGAATAAACTTGTGGAGCAACTTAGTAAGTTGTGCTTGAGGTAATTTTCTCTGTGTTTTCTAACATTGGTATCAGAGCTATTTTTTAGTTGATCCCAGTTTATATTTTTTCTTGCATATGCTTGAATTTTGGGTGCCATTTTTTGTCCTCTATTAAAAAAAAAAAAAAAGGTCGTTCAGTATGTGCACACCAGTGGGGTTGCCACAGTTTTTGAAAATATGGGATGAGCCGCCATGAGCAATGAAGTACTGCGCGCACCATCGTGAGGTGCTGCACGCACCAAACAAGGTGTTGCCTCACCACTCGAGGTGCAGCTCTGTTAGGGACTCTGGTTAGGTCCCTAAACACTATGATCTTCACACCTAGAATCTCCTTGTGATGAACGAGTGCCCATTCCTCTCTTGCTTGGTTATTGAACAAATATCACAAAGATGGCAACTTTGTTAAGGTGATGTTAGGTGTTTAGGTTCGAATTGGCGTGTGGAATGTTGGGAAAGATGATGGAGTATGTGGGCTACAATGGATGAAGGAGGCGCACGACAATGGTGGCAATTAGGGTTGGCGCCACATAGGGTTTAGGTTTAGGGTTGCATGATGGAAGATGGGATTAGGGTTTGATGTTGGGCGGCTAGGGTTGGACAACCACAAGTGATGGTTTGATTTATGGGTTGAGAGATTTTAGGAAGGATTCCTAAAATCTTGGAACTTCAATAAGGAAAGGATATGGCCGGTTATGGGAAAGGATATGGTCAACTAGGGTTCCTAAATTATTGGAACTCCAATATGGAAAGGGAGGTGGGTGGCTAGGGCAAATCCAATTAAGGCAAGTGATGGCCGAAAATTGGATTTGAATTCAAATGAGAGTGTGTTTCGGCTAGGGAAAACACTCAAGGGGGCGACACTTAGGTGTTTAAATGGATCAAATGAGGCACTATGATGGTCTCAACATGAACATAAAATGAACACAAACAATCTCAAGAACAATCAAAGAACACTTTAATAACAAAGTTCACAAATTAATAAGAACAATGGATAGTAAATGGAAGACATGATGATGGATGAAAATTACTCATAAGATTGATAAACCGGATCACACTTATTCATGAATTGCACTCCAAAGAGCCCAAGTGCCAAGCACCGAAGTTATTGATTTCAAGAACAAAATCGTCCCAAAAGGAAATTGTCAAAAGATGTAAAAGAAAAGACTAAGGGTCCTATTTATAAGAGTTACAAATTGGAAACCCCCAATAGGTCTATTGGAAATAAATAATAATAAAATAAAGAAATAAGATAGTGGCATTGACCAAGCTTGGCAGTGGCATGCATAAGCCCATGGTGGGCTAGAATGGTGCATGATGGTCTTCGGGTTGGTCCATGGCTAGGTGGCACCACATGACTTGCTGATGGGCATGGCATGGTGCTATGCACAGGCCTATTGATGGGCATGGCCTGGTGCAATGCAAGGTCTGCTGATGTGAGTCATGGGTGCGTGCTGCATGGCCCAGTCATGGGTGAGTGCTGAATGGCCCAGGCTACAAGGGCGTGCGCAGGTGTGCGCGCTGGGCTGAGTAAGGGGGGTGCAGGGCTGTTTGCCTAGGCATGCACATGCGCTTGCGCATGCCAAGCCATGCAATGTGCGGCGCGCAACTGCTAGCCTCGTTGGCCCGCATGTTGGGTGCCCCGTGCATGTCAATGCGCGGGCCAAGGCATGTGTAGGCCAGCCATGGTGCTGCCCTTGCCTTCCAAGGGCAGTGTCAAGGCTTGACCCGGGGCTACTTTTCTAGGGTTTTAACAAGCTCGCACCAAGCAGGGTTCAACGCGCACCATAGTGGTGCTGCATGCACCAAAGATGTGGTGTGGTGCCACCTTTGTTTTCTCTGAATAATGCCATATATGGGTGGCTCAAGATGAGGTAAACTGCAAATGCGGTTGTCCGCAATTTTTTCTGTGGCTGAGATGGTGATAGTGATTGCCTATGGCGACGGCAGTTGCCTTGCTACAAGGAGTGGCACTATTCCAACAATGCCCTACCGAGAGGTTGAAGATGACTTTTAAGTCATTTGGGCTAGTAATTTGGGCTAGGTTTGGGCCCTCCAGCCCATTAGTTTTTTTTTTTTTTTTAAAAACATTTGGGCTAGGCCATTTGGCCCTTATGTGTTAAAAAAAAAAAAGGTGGTCTAGGCCATTTTCATGGCCCAGTATTGTATGAGCCCATTTTTTTTAACACAAAATAAAATATAAGGGATGGAAGTGGCACCCCTGGGATTCGAATCTAGGATCACCAACTAAACAAGGGTAGCGCGCACCATTGGGTTGCAACTTTCCTTTAGTTTAGGTGGAGTTTTAAATGTGTTTATTATACATTTATTTTGTATTATAAAAAAAATGCATGATTTAATATATGCTTAGATATATTGTTATATTACATGCGATCTTTTATTTAATGTTTCAGATTAAATGTGATTACATGTGAATATATGGTTAAATTCATGTTATTTGTTTTATTCCATAATGTTATATTACATTTGATTTTTTTATTTAATGTTTTAGATTAAATGTGATTACATGTATTTGTAAATTGAACATGTGGATATGTGATTATTTTATCATTTATGTAAGTTAGGTTTGAATGTTTAGACATTAGCCTTGATTTCCTTTAGTGATAAAATAGATAATTCTCACTAAGTAGTCTTAGTTAGTATTTTCAGTGTGAATGATA
This sequence comes from Juglans regia, assembly GCF_001411555.2. NCBI lineage: Eukaryota > Viridiplantae > Streptophyta > Magnoliopsida > Fagales > Juglandaceae > Juglans > Juglans regia. Next base: position 10,626,511 of record NC_049910.1, read on the forward strand.
GGCTGAAAGAATTGCAGTGGCCCCAGTAAAAACTGTAAATGCACTAATGGAACAAAAAAAATGGACTGTAATGGTCTTAAGAGAACCATCTTTGTAGACTGACCCATTAGGTTGTTGTAGTCTGAATAGCTATCCTTGTAGACTAGCCTAGTAGGCTGTTGTACTCTAAGTAGCTATCCTTGTAGACTAGCCCAAAAGGTTACTGTGGTTTTGGTAGGTTATGTCTTTACATGTGACTAGAGCTAGATGACTACTTAAGATAGTGGGAGTATAGTTGAGATTCTAGAGGATTTGATCTCCCATATTTGTTTTAAATTTGCGCGAGAATTAGGTTAGAAATTTAATAATTAGATATTGTGGCGCAAGAAACGATTACGAAGCCTAGCAATTTTTCGATCTTACAACATGTCTAAATTATTTTTTTTTCTAACTTGGTTGGACACGGCATATTCTTAGGTATGTGTATAATATCCATTCTTTGTGTATTGTAGTAAAACGACATCCAAGAGTATAGTTGCTAATTTAAACAAATGGAAGAAATTGGATGTGAAGAACTATGACATTTGGCATCGTAAGATCTAATATGTCTTAGATGAACAAGAGGTCTTGGAGGCCTTATCTCACTCCCATACTACGCCAGAAGGAGGGGACTCAAAACAACACAAGATAGAGCATCTATCCTATATTGAATGGGCTAAGAAAAATCGGTGTGCGTGCATAATCATGTTGAGCAGCATGCACAATGATCTCATGTGTGAGTTCGACACCTATGACACTGCCTAAAGCATGTGGCAAGCTTTGAAGATGAAGTTTGGGGAGAACTTCAACCACGAGGTTACATGGATTAACCATGTGGTTTGACTCCTATAAGATGTGCTCTGACCACACTATGAAGCAGCATCTTAGGGCTATGTCAACCACAATTCGCTAACTTAGGAAGGCAGGAAACAACTTGACTGATGAACAACTAATCCAGGCAATGATACAATCTCTACTGAATTCTTGAGAGAATATGAGTCAGAATCTGATGCATAATGAGAATATAAAAGACTTTGATGATGTCTCCCGCCACCTGGAGCTGAAGCCTGAGCGCCTAAAGGCTGCTAAGCCCAAACTTTCAGCCTATATGACTGAGTCTAGTTCGTGCAAGACATCTAGGCCTAAGTGCAAAAAGTCCAAGATATGGGTAGCTGCTGGACAAGTTAAGAAAGTGTCAAGAACTTCTCAGGGCAGCAAGCAAGGGGCAAGCGCAGGAAGAACAAATTAAAATTAAAGTGCTTCAACTGCGGAAAGAAATGCCACTTCGCTCGTGACTGCACTAAGCCGAAGAAGGTACACTCTGACTTTTCTCACATTGTTTTCATAATTAGCTATGTGATGGTTACTCATTCCAATTCTGTGTGGACTGTTGATTCAGGTGCGACTGAACACATAGTGCGAGATCGAGTTAGCTTTGTGGATTATCGTCAAATACCAGTTGGGAGTCGTGATATCAATGTGGGGAATGGAGCTAGCGTGGAGGTATTGAGATTTGGTACCTACAAGCTGGACTTGCGGGGTAGCCGCACTCTATTTCTCCACAATGTGCTATGCGCTCTCGAGATTTGACGAAACTTACTTTCTATAGTTAGTTTATTAAGACTTGGTTTTCAGATTGTATTTGAAAATAATTGTATTTCCTTTTATTTAGGCAATGTGTTTTATGGTTGTGCTTTTTTATCAGACTGTTTTATAATATTGGATTTGGATTATTCAAATATGAATGAGTCTATTAATTTTCTTTCTGCATCTAATAATTTGGATTCATATAAATGACATGCTAAGCTTGGCCATATATAGGCAAGATAGAATGACTCGGTAGCTAGAGAAGGTCTAATAGGCAATCTCACTAAGGTCATCTTGTTCACATGTGAACATTGTCTTATGAGAAAAATCAAGAGAAAAATGTTTGGAAAATGCACTAGAGCATGTTTTCCATTGCAATTAGTCTACTCAAACATCTGTGGTCTAATAAGTGTGAGGGCAAGACACGGAGGTGTCTACTTTATCACATTTATAGATTATTCTTCACGTTATGATCATGTCTACTTAATCTCCCATAAGTCTGAAGCATTAGAGTACTTTAGGCGATATCTCAAAATGGATGAGAATCAATTAGACAAGAGCTTAAAAACTCTAAGAACTGACCGAGTACGAGAATATCTCTTTGAGTAACTTAAAAGGTTCTGAGATGAAAAATGAATAAAAAAACAATTGGATATGCCAAGTACGCCACAGCAAAATGGCATGACAGAAATGAGAAATCGAACACTGTTTGAGATGGTTAGGTCAATGATGGCGCAAGCAAACCTACCAATTTCTTTTTAGGGGGATGAATGTTTGACTACTGCCTATATTCTTAACTGAGTACCCTCCATATCAGTATCTTCCACCCCATATGAACTACAGACCGGCAAGAAACCCAATTTGAGTAACTTGCGACCATGGGGTTCAATGGGTTTTGTTCACGATGTTACTCATAAATATGGGAAGTTAGGCCCTAGAGGAAACAAGTGTATCTTTATAAGGTACTCAGAACACTCAAAATGGCATGTGCTAATAGGTGAACAATCTGACAGAACTATTACTGAGACTGAGTCACGAGATGTAGATTTCATTGAGGATGAGTTTCCAAGTAGCTGTGAGGTTGATAGGAGTTTGGAACTCCATGAGATTCTGGGTCAAGAAGAAGACACTCTAAGAGGTTTAGTTGAGAATAAGGAAGAAATTCCTCAAACTCTTACAAATTGTAAGAGTGACTTGTCTCTGAGTGGGAGCAGACCACTTATATATGAACCACAACAGCCTCAGCTGTGTAGAAGCACGCGTGAAAGTGTTCTTCGTCGTCATTTTGAGATTGAATGGGAAGCTTTTGTGGTAGCTCTGCAAGATGATGAGCTTAGAACAATTCAAGAGACTCTCTCGTCTTCTACTCAAAATGAGTGGATGAAAGCTCTAAAAGATGAGATAATGTCTATGAGGACAAATTAGGTCTAGGATCTGGTAGATCTACCATCAGGGCGCAAGGCTATTGGGAACAAATGGGTTCTAAATGTCAAGCGCAAGTAGGATGGATCACTAGAAAGGTACAAAACTTGCTTAATGGCGAAAGGATATACCCAACAGGAAGGTATAGACTATGAGGAAACTTTTTCACTAGTGGTGAGATTTGCCTCAATTCGCCTGATTCTAATTACTGTAGCATACATGGATTTGGAACTCTACCAGATGGACGTTAAGACATCATTTCTCAATGAAGAACTAGATGAGGAGATCTATATGGATCAACCAATGGGCTTTGTGGTCAAAGGTCAAGAGCGCAAAGTGTGCAAGCTCAAACGATCTATATATGACTTAATCATCTAGACAATGGTATCTCAAATTCCATCGAGTCATTCTCTCAAATGGGTTTACGATGATCACGAAGGACCATTGTGTCTATGTCAAAAGGTCCAAGAAGAGTTTCATTATGTTATCATCGTATGTTAACGACATACTACTGGCTAGAAATGATAAAGGGTTGATAATCGCCACAAAATAGTGGTTATCCTTCAATTTTGAGATGAAGGATATGGGTGAGGCAAAATACATTATGTGAGTTAAAATCTACAAAGATCGCTCAAAGGGATTTTTGTGTCTATCCCAACAGACTTACATAAAGAAAGTTCTCGAGCGCTTGCAAATGAGTAAATGTAAACTCATTGACACCCCTATTGCAAGAAGCGATAACTTGTCCAAAGAGTTGTGTCCTAAGATTCAAAGAGAAATGGAAAAGATGGCCCGTGTCCCTTATGCTAATGTTGTGGGTAACCTAATGTATGCAATGATGTGTACACAGTTATACGTATGATATGCAGTTGGTTTGGTGAGTAGGTTCCAATCTAACCCCGGACTAGCTCACTGGAAAATAGTTAAGAGGATTATGAGATATCTCAAGGAAACTGCAGACTATGTGTAGTGCTATCAAGGTTTGGATTTGCAGCTGAGAAGTTGCAGCGATGCTGATTGAGGATGTGACCTAGATGAGCGCAAATCAACCACTAGGTTTGTCTATTTGCTCAATAATGGAGTCATTACATGGAGCAGTAAGAAACAACCTTGTATAACCTTATCCACCATGGAGGAGGAATACATAGCTTGGTTACAGAGGTTCAAGAAGCTATTATTAGCAGCAATTCAATAAGCTGTTTGGTTATGGAGGTTCCTCAAGCATTTAGAAAATTGACACGGATACTTCAGATCCAGTGACGATATTCTTCTATAGCATGACAGTTCTCGCATATCTTAAGGACTCAAAGTATTATGGAAGAACCAAACACATAGATATCAGATATCATTACATCAGAGACATGATAGCGCAAAAGGAAATGGTCCTGAAACACCTTTCTACAAATCGCATGGTTGCTGATTCCTTAACAAAGCCTATAGCAAGAAATGTTTTTGAGGCTCATGTTAGGAATCTAAGACTACGTAGATTATAAATGTAATTTGTGTTTCAAGTGACATTGACATTGAGATGCAACCTTTCCTTTGGGATATTAATACAATATGATTCAGTTCTTGTCTTTGTCGTATTTTTTTTCTAATACACACACAAGATATGTCAACAGGCTTAGTCGGCTAACTCACACGAGCGATCGCCTCTAGCACTTGAGTAGCGACTAAAGATGAGACATTGTGTCCCAAGGTACTTGTCCAAAATGGTAAGTTGGTTGACACAAAGATATGTCACCTTAGTGGAAGCTAAGATGGGATCTACTGTGAAGACTATGCATGGATTACCCCACCATCTATGTAGTCTGTGGTTAGCCAGATGCGAGATCATCTGTGATACCTTGGAGGCGAGTAAATGGAGAAACTTGGTTTAGATGCTTAAAAAGCGGCTAGACTAAGATCTGTACGGTATTCATACAGACATATGCTTTTTAAGAAAGAGAAATCTACCGTAGCATGTATTCATACTACATGTGCTTATTCAACCAAATGAGAAAGTGAGTAAATGGTTCTCTTCTTTCTCACTGTGTGAGTCTCATATTTTTTAAGTGTCATTTATTTACTTTTTACTATGTCATAAGATGGAGGTTGTGATATTTGCTACTTTAGCATGCTGTCTATGACCATGATTGATACGATCCAAAAAGGCATTGCTGGGAAAGCGGTTCAACCAAAATTGAATGACATAAGGGCAAAGGGAAAACTATTTGACATCGTATCTTTGATTGTATTTGCCAACATCGAACTATGACGCTACACATTGGTAGCGACTAAGGTTATGAACACATTGAAATGATTTGGAAATAGTCAAGCATTGTTAAGAGTTTTTTGAACTCAAGAGGGTTTGAAAATGATTGATCTGATGCGATCGAATGAGTCTAGGACATGACGAGACATATTAGGGATGTTACTATGCTAGTCTTCTCAAGGAGAGATTTGGTGTAGTACTCCTACCATTCTTTTATAAATGTGCTTGATGGTCGCACGACCTATTTACTAGTACACACGAGATTGAGAACATTAGAGATATGAAGACTTGGAGTCATGCCCACTATGTGCGAGTGGGAGATGTTAAATGGAGGGGCGCCCACGTGGGGCTGACCCCCTCCTCTCCTGTGTGTAACGCATTTGATTGTAACACATGGGTTACTACCATTTAAATGGCAATTGAAGGCTGGCCTTCGAGCCATGTGGGGTGGGCTATATATAGCCCCCCTCAATTGGTTTTTTAGTTAATCTGAAAACAGAAAGCTCTCTCTCCTTTTATTCTCTCTTGAAATAGTATTTAGGTTGTGGATGTGTTGAGTGATACTCTAGTCTATACTACATAATATATTTCGCCACTAAGAGGAGATGCTTGAGGTTTGCTAAACTAGATAAACTTGTGGAGCAACTTAGTAAGCTGTGCTTGAGGTATTTTCTGCTATGTTTTCTAACATATATATATATATATATATATATATATGACTAAGGATGACATTTCTCAACTATATATAAAGTACTGACATTTGAATCCTAGTTTGATATACATAAGTTACAATGTATCTCAGTACTAGTATTGTTGCAATAATGCAGCATTCTTCTTGACTTTATTTGGGAATATGGAAAAAATAAAATAAAATAATTTTTTCTTGACTTATTAACTTCAAAATTGTAGGATTTAGGAGTATTGTAAACAATAAAATAGTAGACCAGCTTATTTCACATGAGAAATTGATGTCATTTGTAGGGAAAATGCAAGACTCATATTATAAGTACTACTCTATCATAATTGATTTATATATGATATGAAAGGATAATAGCCCTTGATTATATTATGAAAAATTAATATTCTCCAAAAACCTACGATTGTCAGTGTTAATGCCATTTTTTGTACATTTTTGGGCCAGGTTTAAGCAACTCAGGTCTTCAGAATCTGGGCCTGCGAAAATAGAGAAGACAACTGGGAAAGGGTGGCCTTGGGGCCGGGGAGTCTCTGATGTCAAAGTTAGTAAATTTTCTTAGAAGTTTGTAAATAAGATAGAGAGTCTAGGGATCACAGAGAGTTTCTCGTACATGAGAGTTGCTATTTATACGGGGGTTTAGGAAGGGAACAGATCTTGTATGCCCTTATGGAGTCCATGCCCTTCGTACTGTTCCTTTTGCCAAAGTTTTTTTAATGTAGTGTGGCTCTACGACAACGTCATTAATGTGGTGTATAGCTCGGGCAGTGGCGCCATTAATGCAGCTTAGTTCCCTGACCTTGCTTTATCTTCGGTGGTCTTTTGATGTTCCCATGTCAGAGGATCGAGGGTTCTTCGTATTTTATGTTCTGCCTTGTACAAGTTCCCAAGATTGAAGTGTGGCCAAGTGATGTCAATCATTTTCGTCCCATCAGTCGCTCAATTATTTTTCCTTGTAGACCTCTTGCTTCATGGGTGATCTTGGACCCTAGGGCCGGGAATTGGGCCGAGGCCTAGTGGACTTGTGAAGTGGGGAAAATACCCTTACAGTTACCCTGCCAATTCCCTTGGATAGGTTCAAGGGGAATTCTTCCTTTGCTCCCTAGATTAACTAGCCTTTTGCACTCAAGAGTACACGACCTTTTTGTTTATTGAGCTTGTCTTCAAGGCGATTCATGTCCTACTTCCCATCCTCGCCTTCACTTTCGCACGCTCCAGCACACAACCCTTTTTCTTAAGTTCAAAAATTACCAGCCTATCTTCATCTCGCCCTCCTGTCATCACCTCCTCTGACAGTTCCTCGCTTCCATCCTCGACGGGTGAGCAGCTCCTAGCGGCATTTTGCAATTATTGTCACCATACAACTCGATTAATTACCTCATTACATCCCTGTTGATTTTTTAGTGATAACCTCAGGTGTTATCGGCACGTCGTAGTGATGGAGATCTCTGTCTGCCGCTTATACTGGAATATGATCTGATCGGGCTTTGGTTTGCTGCGTCTCACAACTCTCTACATACCTAGCTGACTTTTGTTGTATGTTATTGTAATGAGTCGTTTTATGTTGTAACTTGTTTCTTGTAGCTATGCTGCTTTATGTTGTAACTTGTTTTTTGTAACTCTGCAGCTTTATGTTGTAACGCGTTCTTTGTAACTATGCGGCTTCATGTTGTAGCTTACGATAGTTGATGATATCACCCTTTATGGATTGTGCCCAGCTATTTGTCTCTGCGTATTTTTCTCTGTTGTTTTCTCATTCCTTTTTTTTTTTGTCCAACCTGAGGGGAAATTACGGGCTTGGCGTTAGGCGGGGGGGTGTTGTCGCCATTCAGGGCCTCACGGTCCACCCCGCAAGCTCCTAGCCTATTCCTGATGACCCCGTAGGCTGACAGCTCTCCTGCCCGTATTACTTTTGTTCGCCTCTGTTTAAGTAGTCATTCCCACGAGGCTTTTTGCAACTTTGTTTGACAAGGTTAATGCCTTTCCGTCTTTTTCCTATGCTGATTTCTTCTTTTCACTGTTTGCCTTCTGAGTGCGCTTTACCCCACCTAGTCCCTTTGTTCTTCCATTTTTATGTTGTTGTGCTTTACATTGGCACGTAGCTAAAAGGAAAGAACGTAGGTGTTGTCAGTATTCGTTGGCCTTTGCCCACTGTCGCCAGCCTAGGGGGGATGGGAATCCTCCCCTAAGAGTTAAGTCATGCCAAGGAAATTTCCACTGCCTCGCCGGGGGAGAGGCTAGGCAGTGCTTCACTAACCTTCCTCTATGCCTCTCCCAAGTGGCACCACGGCCGCGAAGTTGAATATAAGTAGATCAGGTTGCTCTCTTTCGCAATAAAGGTCGAGACGAGTTTTTTCAAGTAGCTGTGGGGCTGTTCTCGCTTTCCACCGTGGGGAGACAAAGATGACTCTCACTCGACTAGTCTCCTTGGTCCACGGAGAGGTAAGCTGTTCGGGCAGTTTGGAATTAGACCCGCTCTCATCATTAGCATTGCGTATCTATTCCTTGGTTGCAAGTAGCAGTGAAAACCGACCCCTTCGGTTCAGTTTTTGGGCAAAAGCGACGCTGACCGAAACTTAATTTATGGGGGAGAAAACCAACCAAAACCAGTCGACAGGGAGGAGAAACACCAGCCGAAATCGTTGCTTCATTTCTTTGGCGGTTCACAGTTGATTCCCAGACCGAGCTTCCTCTGAGAGAGTAGAGAGAGAGAGAATGTTGTAGAGGAGAGAGAGAGAGAGAGAGAGAGAGGATGAGAACTGGGAAGAACGCAAGGAAGAAGATGCAAGGAGGAAGACGAAGTTATTTTGAAACGATGCCGTTTGGTTTAAAAACTGCGTCGTTCCACTTAAATTTTTTTTTATTCATTATGAATTAAACGACGCCGTTTGGTTTAATACCAAACGACGTCTTTTAAGATATGTTTAAAATACAACTAAGGCTTAAAACGACATCGTTCCACTTTAAGTTAAGTAGAACGGCGTCGTTTTAAGTAGAGAATATATTAAAAAAAATTAGTTTATTTAGTCAGCAGATTCAACGCGGTTTGAACCAGGTTCGAACCGATGCCGAACCAGCCGATATCGGTTCCTTTTGGTCGATGTTGCAACGTGCTTGTTGTTTTTTGCCATGTTGCTGACTCCCGTGTTCTTTGGTGCAGTATTCGAGCGGTCGAAGGACCTGGCCCACTCTCCATGGGGGAGGGGTCAGGACGCCGGCACCTATCCCTTTTAACCCCTAATGAGGTAATTTCAATGGGCGGCCCGGGCTAGCTTGCTTTTTTTTGCAATGGGAGTCGGGGTAAGTGTTCTGGTAGCCGAAAGGCTAGGCACACTCTCCTCTGTGGGAGGGTCCGAGCGGCCTCTGGCTCAACTCTCCCATGTTATTCCGATGGAAGGTAGTTTGTTCAGGCAGTTTGAGACTGAACCCACTTCCACTCATTGATATCGTGTAGTCCATTATTTTTCCTTCGAGGTGGTTCGTCCGTCGCCCTGATGCTTTATCTTGGTAAACTTTGATCACTTTGGGTAGTCGAAAGACTAAGCTCGCACTCCATTAGGGAGCAGTCGAGATGCATCAGGGAGCGGTCGAGATGCATCAAGCCAAACCCACCCCTTAGTTCCCTAAGGAGGTAACTTCTTCAAACGAACATGGGGCCGGCCTGCTCTCTCGACGCAATGGGAGTCTGGGTAAGTGTTCGGGCAACCAAAAGGCTGGACCCAATCTCCTCCGCAGGAGGGTCTGAGCGGCCTCTGGCTCAACTCGTCCCTTTTACCCCACATGAAGGTAATTCGTTCGGGCAATTTGAGACTAGACTTGTTCCCTCTCGTTGACACCGTAGGGAAATGTAATATTTAGGTCAGGCTAACGCTGAACCTACTCTTTGTTCACAGCGGAGGTCGGGGTAAGTACTAGAACCGTCCTCGGGGCTGGATCCACACTCTTTTTGTCTTAAGGTAGCTGAGGACTGACCCACACTCCACCACATGAGGGATAAGGTAACCTTTTGGCCTACTTATCCCTATGTTATATCGCGAGGGAGGTAATTCGGACAGCGTCGTTGCTGGTCCGCCGGGGCAGCATGACCCGCTCTCTATCGCGGGAGAGGTAGAATAGTCTTCAGCCTATCTCTCCCCTTGATCCCGTGGGAGGTACGATGTTCCGGGAATTTGAGACTGGACCCACTCCCACCCGTTGACATTGCAGGAAAGGTAAGTGTTGGGTCAAGCTAGCACTAATCCCACTCTTCGTTGATGGTCGAGGTCGAGGTAAGGTGTTCGAGCCGTCCGTGGGGGGGAGGGGGGGGCCGCTCTACCTGCTCTCCATCGCAAAAGGCGTAGAGAGACCTTCAGCCTAGCTCTTCCATTTAATCCCGTGGGAGGTACGGTTTTCGAGCAGTTTGAGACTAGACCCGCTTACGCCTGTTGACGCTCTCAAGGAAGGTAAGTCTTTGTCTTCTTTGTCTTTGAGCAGTCGAGGGCTAACCCACACTCCGCCGCAGGAGGGATAAGGCAACATTTTGGCCCATCTTTCCCTTTGGTATTCTGCAGGGGAGGTAACTTAAATGAACAATGATGTGACTAGTCCGCTCTTCGCTGCGATTGGGGTCGGGGTAGGTTGTTCAGGCCGCCCCAAGGGGGGGCAGGACCCGCTTTCCATCATGGAAGGAATAGAGTGGCCTTCGGCCTAACCCTTCCCTTTGACCCCGCTGGAGGTACATTGTTCAGACAGTTTGGGACTAAAACCATTTCCACCCGTTGACATCGTAGGAAAGGTAAACAATAATTCGGTGATGATTTTGTCATTGCAGATTTCATTAATCGTAGATCGTCTTGTTAGTGTTTTGTTGATAACACAAAATCTCATAATAGACGTGTGTATTATCTTGGAAAATCTTTTTTTTTTCCATTAAATAGCAGGAATTTACAATAAATAAATGATACATTACAAAATAAAGGGAAATAGAGTCTTCGGCCAGGGAGCTTTCGTTCGTTCTGCCTTTGCCTCTAAGGCCATGCACCCTCCCACTCCCCTTCGAGCCCGATAGGGCAAGTTATAGACTAAGGCCTGTTAGGGCCCTCCAAGCGATGCATGGCCTGCTCTCTCCTAGAGGTGTCATCCGGAGTAATCCCCCCATCCTTCTGTTTCAACTCTTGGATGTAGCATTTTCTTGCCAAGACCTATTCATCTTAGATTTCTCTCACTCTACGGGGGGACAGGAATTTCATCTTGAGGTGGTAGGTCGACGTGACAGCCCACAAGCTTTTAAAGGTGAGCCTCCCAATGATGGTGTTGTATGACGACGGGGTCTTCACTATCAGGAAGTCGACCATGACTAAGGCCATGCAAGGGACACTGCCTGCAAGAACCAAGAGCGTGATGGTTCCCACAAGTTGAACCATACACCCAGAGAAGCCCTTCAAAGGCATGAGGGCTGGATGCAGCTGGACAACATTTATTCTCATCCTGGTGAAGGCCTCCCAGAACAAGATGTCCGCATAGCTCCCGTTGCCAATGAGGATTCTATGGGTGGTGAAGTTGACATCCAACATAGTCACCACCATCGCATCTTCGTGAGGGTACAAGACCCTTTCCTTGTCGGCTTTTGTGAAAGAGATGGCAGGGGTAGGCTTACCCCTTCGATACTTGGCAGGATGGTACTTGGCCAAGTACACCTCGTGGTACCAAGCCCATCTGGCATGTGCTTTTCTGCTTGAGGAGGAAGCGCCCCCACCCGAAAATCCTTCCACTATGGTTCAAATTTCCCCGAGTGGAGGTCCCCTCCGTGGTCGCGAACATGGATGATCTTGTTGTGGCCCCCGCACTGGTGGTCATCACCGAGGGCTTTCTTCCCTCTTGTTCTGGTCAACTTGGTCTGCACTCCTTTCTTTAGACCTTCCACTTCTTTCTAGCACCAGTCTCCTAGCCTGTGGATAGCATTGCCTTGTCCGCTCCACATGCTCCTTTCTCCCTTGCTGGGAGAAACAATCATTGATGTTATGCGAGGTGGACCTGTGGTATGTGCAGTAGCGGCGTGCAATACCCCGGTCATCCCTTTTGTGGGCGGCCAAGGTCCCGGCCACCTCGTCGGAGTCCCACCTCTTGTCTTGGGAACTCTTCTCCGACTTCTCGTGAGCCTTAGCCCTAACTGAGGCCCTCGCCTTTCTCTCTGCTCACTCCAACTCTTTCTTTCTTGGCTCCGTCAAGCCCGAAGAGTGACTTCAGTTGATGAAGTTGTCGGTCTTATCCATGAACTCCTGCATTATCACGGGGGTCCTCCTCGCCAGTTCATCCATGAACTAGGATTGCGGCTAGACCCCTCCTAGAAGCGCCACCAAGGTTATTTTCTCGTCTTGGTCGTTAGTGGTCATGCGCTCCTTGTTGATTCGAGTCAAGTAGGACTTTAGGCTCTCCTCCTCCCCTTGTTTGATGGTGAGGAGATACATTGTTGGCCACTGCCTTCTCCGACTCGACATGAACTGAGTCAAAAATAGTCTGGCTAGCTCGTCAAAGCTGTCCACGAATCCGGGCGCCAGAGACCCGAACCATACTCATGCTAGCCCATTTAGGGTCAGCAGGAATGCTCTGCACGCTACCTCACCTGGGAAGCCATGCAGCATCATGTGAGCCCTGAAAGTTTCCAAGTGCTCAAGGGAGTCCTTCCCTCCGTCATACATTTCCATGGTCAGGACCCTGAACTTTGGTGGTAAAGGCACGACCATCACCTCCTCTGTGTAGGGTAGACCAGTGCTCATGAGTAGTCGGTCCATCGATGACGAGGTACCCACCTTTCTTGCAATCTCCTCATACTTCTCTTCGAGACTGCAGAGCTCATCCTACATGTTCTTTCGCTCATCTTCCCTATTTGCTCCGACCTGTGTGTTCTGGGACCCCATGTGGTCGATATCGTTGGGCTCTGCTTCCTCATCCTGCACCCGTTGAGGTTTTCTGAGTTCCTCATTTTCCTTACAAAGCGTTTGCACCTCATCAACCAGCTTCGTCACCCACTCCTCCATGGCTTTCAGCCTTGCCTCCATGGCTTCCTCTGTATCTCTTCTAAGTTGTCCGGAACGGGTTGTCACAGGCATACGAAGTACATGTAAGATCTATAACGATCCCACGGACGATGCCACTGTTAACATTGTGTTATGCACGCCTTTGAACCAGGTTCCAGCAACTCAGGTCTTCAGAACTTAGGCCTGGGAAAATAGAGAAGAAGGCAACTAGGAGAGGGCGGCCTTGGGGCAGACGAGTCTCCGATACCAAAGTCAGTGAATTCTTTTAGAAGTTTGTAAATAAGTGAGAGAGACTAAGGATCAAAAAGAGTTTGTCGTACCTAGGAATTGCTATTTATACCCGGGTCTGGGAATGGGACAGATCGTGTCTATCCCTATGGAGTCTGTGCTCGTCATACTGTTCTTTTTGACAGAGTCTTTTAATGCGGCTTGGCTCTCCGACGGCATCATTAATGTGGTATGTAGCTAAGGTAATGGAGCCATTAATGCGGCATGGTTACCTGACCTTACTTTATATTTGATGGTCCATCGATATTCCCATGTCAGAGGATCGAGAGTTCTCCGTATTTCCCGCTCTACCTTGTACAAGTTCCTATGATTGGAGTGTGGTCGAGCGATGTCAGGCATGTCCATCCCATCAGCCACTCGATTACTTTTCCTTGTAGGCATCTTGCTTCATGGGTGATCTTGGACCCTGGGGCCAAGTATTGGGTTGAGGCCCAGTAGGCTTGTGAAGTGGGAAAAATCTCCTTACAGTCGGTAATGGTATGCACTTTTTTGCAATATGTCAAATATACATATATATATATATATATATATATATCCAAGATAAATTAAGCATGATCTAGACTAAAATAAAATCAGAGATAAAAAAAAAAATGTTTTCTTCGATCCACCATAAACCTATACTTAAGATCGTTTGGAACATAGACTGAATTGAGTCTAATTTTAAACTAATTTTAAACTGAGTCTAACATCTAAACACTCAACTCTCAAATCATTAAACTCATCTCAACTCAAAACATATTTACACGTGAGACTCACAAACTTTTCAACTCAACACATCTTTACACGTGGGACCTACCCTTTTTCAACTTCCCATAAATATATCTAAAATCTTCTTAACATCCAAACGCATCTAAACTCATCTTAAGTGAGTCCTAAAAATTCATTTCATCACCTCAACTCGCTACTATTAATAAAGAACTCAACTCAGTTCAATATCCAAACGATTTCACATGTCTTCATTTTGGATTTTTATCGACTTTCCATATTCCACTTCAATTAAATTGTCTATATTTCATCATTAAAAATTGATTGCTTTCTATTTTAAACTCTATACCAATATTAGCGTAAATTATCATCAAGAAAATCCGAACCTTCATGATCCATCTAGACCTCAAAATAATATGAAATTAACTGATCACTTGGTATAATAACAATAGTCTAACTGAGTAACCAGCTATTGACTCTAAGATGTGTTATATGCTTTTTAATGGGCTCATTAAATGAATTTGTAACGTGCCATTTCATCATATTAAATATGCAATTTTGAAAAGAGAGAGATCGGGTCTATAATATTTAATGCTAGTCGTAAATGAATTTTACTTGAACATTTAATATTGTATCTATCTCTATAACAAGGGAGAAAACTCAACAAAGGGCATGATGAGCTTTTCCAAAAAGCACTTGGTGTGGCAATAGCATATAATTAAACTGGATCATAACCTACCATATCCACAAACAGCTATATAATATATATATAGTGATCTTTCAGTTTCTTTTCAGTCTCAAATTCTTCAGACGATTGGCTTCTGCTACTTCCTACTGTCAAAACAAAATAGAAGAGAAAAAATTTTATTTATTTTTAGAGATGGGATAATTAAGACGGTTGAAATTAAAATTAAAAAATAAAATAAAATATTATTATAATATATTTTTAATATTATTTTTATTTTAAAATTTAAAAAAATTAAATTATTTATTTTATTTTATATAAAAATTTAATAAAAGAATAAAAAAATTTTCAAAATTTTCAAAATTTTATGTTTTAATCTTAAAAACAAACCCAGCCATAATTGTAAGCCATAAATGTAAGAGGAGGGACCCACAAACATTTACCCCTCATCCATAACTTCCATCCATGTTATAAAAGGTTCAGATACCAATTAAGTCATTAAATTGGACCATTCTACACACACCCACCTACCAGTACTGCACAAATAATGTCATCTCCATTTCTACTCCTCCTCTTGCTCATATCCATGGCTGCCGCAGGCCAACTCCGGCCAAGGTTCTACTCGGAAACTTGCCCGGATGCCGAATTCACCGTTCGGGAAGTTATGAGGAAGGCCCTGATTAGAGAACCGAGGAGTGTTGCCTCGGTCATGCGCTTTCAATTCCATGATTGTTTTGTTAATGTAACTTCTCAGTGTTAACTCTTTTACGAATATTGCCTCGGCCATCTATTTATTTTATTTCCTCTGTTAAGCTTTTGAAATCTAGATGTTATATATATACGCTAAGAGTTTGTTCAATATTGAAGGGTTGTGATGCTTCTTTGCTGCTGGATGAAACTCCTACCATGCTTGGAGAGAAAGAAGCCCTTTCCAACATAAACTCTCTAAGATCTTTCGAAGTCATCGATGAAGCCAAGGATGCCTTGGAAAAGGTTTGTCCCGGAGTTGTTTCATGCGCTGATATCATAATTATGGCCGCCAGAGATGCCGTCGCGCTGGTATGTATTATTATTTTACGCCTGCATATATCTTGGCTTTATCTTCTGAAACAAACACGAAGTTGGTATATATATATGTGTATATATATATATATATATATATAATATATATAATTTGCACCAGGTATATAGTATGATCGAGCCAATTGCAGTTCTGTCGCGGAATTCTCGGCCAAATAGGGTCTTTTTGTCTTGCTTTTTTCAACTAGCTAGGTCCCTTGCCAGCATTATAATATAAACCTGAATGGTTTTAAGTTTTTAACCCTACCCAAAGTTATAATGACGGCGACATATATAATAAGATAATCCCAAAGGAGCATGTACTTTATTTTAGGTAGGTGATGAGTGATGAGTGATCATGGGGCACACCAATTCTGTGTGATGAGAGCCTCGATTTTAATAAATATTATTAGGGTTTTTTTCTTTTGAATCTCATATATACTAACCCTAATTTTCTTTTTCGAAATTGTTCATCTTGAATAGCGAAATTTGATACACATATTTAATTAGGACCGATTTGGCTAAATGATGAAGTGGTTGAGTCCTAGTACTGTCAATATGTGCCAATATTCCTTTTGTTATAGTATTCTGTCAAAAATGAAATGATTTCGTAAAACAGACTGGAGGACCTGATTGGGAGGTGAGGCTAGGAAGGTTGGATAGCTTAACTGCAAAGCAAGAAGACTCGAATGAAATCATGCCAAGCCCAAGATCCAACGCCAGTTATCTCATCGACCTCTTTGCCAAATTCAATCTCTCTGTGAAAGACCTAGTTGCGCTTTCTGGGTCTCATTCTATTGGCCAAGCACGTTGTTTTTCCATCATGTTCCGGCTGTATAACCAATCAGGCACCGGTAAGGCTGACCCTGCCTTTGAGCCAGAGTATAGAGAAAAACTGTACAAGCTCTGCCCGTCGGAAGTGGACCAGAACGTTACAGGAGACCTTGATGCAACGCCCCGTGTATTTGATAATCAATACTTCAAGGACTTGGTCGCAGGTAGAGGGTTTCTCAACTCCGATCAAACTCTTTTCACCTTCACTCCGACCAGAATGTTTGTGAAGCTGTTTAGCAAAGACCAGGCTGAGTTTTTCAAGGCCTTTGTGGAGGGAATGCTAAAGATGGGTGACTTGCAACTTGAGCAACCGGGGGAGATCAGAAGGAATTGCAGGGTGGTTAATGACCATCGTCGACAGTGGGAGAGATCTTCTTGGGGTAAAGATCATAGTTTGATTAATGGCAATATATTTTGGAAAATGGAAAGACCACCTGGCTAGCTAGCCAACTAGCTTTACAATTCAAATAAATTAATACTAAATGCCTGCAAGGATGATGTTCTTTCACTTCTTGGTTTTGGTCGGAGTCTAATTAATAAATATCTTCTAAAATGAAATTAAATTATATTATGTGAATTGTGTGTTGTAAAGGATAATCTGAGTCTGATCACTGCGTCTAAAACGAAAAATAAATAAAATAAACATAACATATTAACATCCCTATATCCATAGGATTTCTACATTATTTTGTTTCATTTAAATAGCTTTCCACAACCCTTTTAAAAGATTAATTTCTAGGCATATGTTGTTACTCTCCCAGTGGTGACAAAACTAAGGGACGTAGATTTACGACTTGTGTTTAAAAAAAAAAAAAAAAATACAAATTAAAAGTTGAAGAGATGGTAGTCATGGAAATAGGGGACCATCCAAAGCATCTTGAATTCTACTGCCAACTTGTAAGGAACTTTGAAATCAGACTGTAACGTACTTTCAAGAGGCACAGAAGCTAGCATATAGCGGTGGTCCCTTCTTTTGTCCCCTATAGAATGTCGAATAATTGAGGCAAATGAGCGAAGACAATGACGTTGAGATTGAGAGTGTTGTTTTGTCTTTTAGCAAATGAAATTACAAGTTTATGCAAACTTGATTACCCTTTCTCCTTAGAAAAAATCTTCTTCACACTCTATTGTTGGGAGAAGTCCCAGCACTCCTTACATGTTGGGTTTAAAAAAAAAAAAAATTATGTGAAATATATAGAGAGTACAATATACAATAAGTTGATCTCTAACATTTCTCTTCTCCTTAATATGCAGATTGCTGGGTGCTAATAAATTGCATTATTCAATTGTTTGGAAAATTTCAAGACGTGGGTTTTATTCTGATTTGCTGGCATTTGCACAACCATTCCTCAAACGAAATGGGAAAGGAAATGAGCACCCAAAGGCTAAAGCAAGCAAAATCTTTATTCTTAGAATATTTTATTTTTATTTTTATTTTTTATTTTTTATTATTTTTTATTATTTTTTACAAAATACTTAAGAATACTTTACTATAATAAAATAACCTTAATTAACACTATTCTGACATGACAACAACGTTTATTACATCCTACTTCCATCGGAATGGCTCATTTCTTGGCCGGGAAAAAATATTCCTAATGGACATCCCGGGCGGAATTAATTCCAATCGGAGTCGATATGGTCAGTAGTTGTAAAAAAGTATAGGGACACGATGACATGGAGTTTTAACCTTATATATAAAAACAAACGATGGCAATGCGTTTGCACCATATTCAAGGTCGTTTACTTGCTTAACTTTGCAATATGATTTTAAAAAAAAGGAGTTCAAAAGTAGATTCGAATCCACCGCTACCACCCCGTGCCCCCAAAAACATAATAATTCTTCTGCGCACAGTCGAGGGATGCAAGCAGTGGAGAGTCGGCTATTTTTGTAATGCCACGTCGATATTTTACAAATAGAAGAATTACAAGTACTATGTGAAATCGTTATCCAAAAGTGAAAAGGAGATATCTTCTACGCATCTCAAACCCCATCAATCCCAAACCTTACCACCAGCTCCAAAACCAAAAGACCAAGAAAATATCTTCTTCAAAGCCAAAAGACCAACGCACAAAAATTTCCTCCAAGACAAGTGATCAAGATGGGTTATCAGATTATGACCAATGCACAAAAAAATGCTGCTTCTTCGAGATATATGTTGGGATAAGGCAATGAAAAAACTAAACTCAGTCGCCTCGTGTAAAAGCAGGGAAAACGTGACTGATGTAATAAAATGAAAACGCATCGTTTGATAGAAAAAATTAAAATGCACCGTTTGACCCCCAAACATTTCTCCCCCCTCCATTCAAGCTCTCCTTGGCCTACATCAGTTTCGTCTTCCCTCCTCTATGTTTCTTTCCCCTAAAGCCAGCTCCCTCGAGTCCTCCCTCCCTCCCTCCATCATAATACGTTACAGTAACAACGGCACAAGAAAAATTTGCAAGATTTTGAAATTTTGCTTCTCTCTTTTAAACAGTTTATAAAGGGAGCAACTTTATATTTAAGAAAAAGAACCAAAAAAAAAAATTTGCAACTTGCTGTTGCGTCCATCCAATTTAAACTGTATCAGTAGAACAATCTCATAGCTAGATAGATAGATACAAATATTTCATGAATATCAATGTGGATCGTACGAAAACAACCTTGCCAATGATTCTCCCATTTCTTTGATTCCTGAATTCAAATGAAAAGAGAACTAGCTTATGAATGAACCTGGTCGGATGAAGAAGATTTTGGGTGAGACGACGAAGAGACAAGTTTCGAAAAAGAGGATTCATCTTGATCATTTATAACTTGAGTCTTCTTCTTTTGTGCAACCGGAACCAACGAGAAAATCAGGTCGTAATCCGATAACCCATCGAAGTATGTAGTGTCGCTCAACAAATATCTCGACGAAGCAAGATATTCGTGCATTGGTCGTTATCCAATAACCCATCTTGATCACTTGTCTTGCAAGAGATTTTTGTGCGTTGGTCTCTTGGCTTTGAATAAGAGATTTTCTTGGTCTTTTGGTTTTGGAGCTGGTGGTAAGGTTTTGGATTGATGGGGCTTGGGATGCGCAGAAAATATCTCCTTTTCACTTCTGGATAACGATTTCACACAGTACTTGTAGTTTTTCTTTTTGTAAAATTTCGACGTGGCATTACAAAAATCAGCCGACTCCTCACCGCTTGCATCCCTCGACTGTGCGTAGAAGAATTGTAAAGCAATTAAAACACACAGAAGCCCATCTCTATCATCTGCTGCTGCACTGAAAAGGGAATTGCAGAACTCAAAGCCACATCTTTATCATCTGTTGTCTGCATTGTGTGATCGAAGTCTCTCTGAAGTCTCGTCAACTACAACAGTAGATCTCGTCCTCTCTCTCTCTCTCTCTCTCTCTCTCTCTCTATATATATATATATATATATATATGAAAAATTCTATTCCTAAGCCTCATACACCACACACCATCCTTTTTATGATTTCTTTAATTTTATTCTCTTATCAAATATGTGATATGTAGATTATGAGTACAATAATTCAATTATTTTAAGAATAATAAAACCAAAAAAAAACTTTAAAAAAATTTTAAAAAAATAAAAAAATCTTGGTGTGTGGTGTATGGGCTTATGAATAGCAATGCTCTATATATATATATATATATATATAAATATATATATATATATATAAATATATATTTATATATATATATATATATAGCTAAAGACTGGCAAGGCTAGCCATGGCAGAAACTAGTCTTATCATCTACAAGGTTTTTCTGTGCTTCTTCTTTGGCTTTGTAGTCCTCACCCAATCCGCCCCACAGGTTGCTCTTACCAAGATTTCGGGCATCATCGACCCTCTCCCTTCCAAACAATATGGCTCCCCTTTGCAGAACAAAGATGAACAGCGGGAGCTATCTTTACTGGAATGAAAAGCACAACATGGACATCCCAATACATGCAGAGTTTTGCATAATTTTTGAAAGGTTAAATAATGTGTACGAATTTCAATGTGTACGTTGGAAATGAAGAAATGAGATAAGTGCTTGCGTCTCCCTTTTCAGTACAGCAAAAAATGTGGAATCTGTTCGGATTACTACGAAAACATTCCACTTGATGGGTTTTCGGTTGTTTTGTATATCTTCACCGAAGATCACCGGAAATCATGCTAAACATGTCAATCGAAGAAATAAGTATTTATATGTAAATAGCTAGTCGGCGAATGCGTACGTGTTGACAAAGCTCTCCGTAATGAGCCTAAGAGGAACAGGTTGATTGAAGTTTGAATTCTGAAAGCAGATGAGAGATATGGGGTCGAGGGTGTGGAAGAGAGACTGAAGCACGTGATTCGGTTGAAGGGTCTGCAACAAAGAGGCGTTGGTCTCTGCTATTATTGATGAACTTGAGGTTCCAATGAGAGGGGAGACGAATGCTTTCATTGGCATTTTAATAGAGGAAACGAATGACCTAAGTCAAGAGAAGGAAGACAGAAACATGTACATGGTTTCTGTGTTAGTTAAAAATTTTGAACTAACACAGAAGGTCTAGAATTACTTTATGTTTCCGGTACCCGGCCCAAATGTACCCAGGTATTGTTATGAGGGTACCGGCCCTGATTTAATTCAGATCAGGCAGGGAAAAAAGCCTACTAGGATGAACAGTCTTATTTGATACTGCATAGCTAAATAAAAGCTACCACTAGCTTTGTCCAGACTCTTGATATCTAAGTGTGTTACCCTATGTCTTCACTTGGATCATATAGATCATGCAACGGAGCTTTTAGTTCTCCAAACCAAGAAAATTCACTTTCTTGACATAACAGATAAATCCTATTCGAGGGGACATTTAGACCCCTGGGCTTCGAGCCCATCTTTAAGGCCAAGCTTATTCGTAAGTCTAAGAAGGCTTATTGAAAACTTAAAGCTAGGAGCCCCATCTTTAAGAAGGACATTTATTCATAACAGATAAATCCTATTCAAGGGGACATTTAGACCCCTGGGCTTCGAGCCCATCTTTAAGGCCAAGCTTATTCGTAAGTCTAAGAAGGATTATTGAAAACTTAAAGCTAGGAGCCCCACAGACAAAAAGGCTCGTAACCACAATCACGGGATAAGATAACCCCAAAGAATTAGGGATGAGCCCCACAACTAGACATAAATATCTTGAGCAAGATAACTACTACAAAACATGAGGTATCTTCTTCATTTAATAAGAGATCGTGAAGGATAAGCACACGGGACTGGTGACCAGAGTTAGTTGCCATCACGCTTGTTAATTGTAATATATGATTCAAGTTATCATAACAAAATGGGCGATATGATGTACTGTCCATCGAAATGTGAGATATCATCTAAACTCAAAATTGTGAGGGATATGGTTTATTTGGAAGTTTGCATTGGACTGTCACTAACAACAGTTTTATAGTTTTACATACAACAAATCGACTTCGATTCTTTCCAAGGAACACCACGGCAACCAAACCCATAATTCGAGAAATAAAGAAACAAATCCACAATCACAAGTACAAACTGAAGGTATATATCGGATATAAAAAAAAAAAAAAAAATTGATTCCAACACCAACCATAGAACTTAAAAACACAAAGGAAAATTGAGGTTCGAGAGAGAAAAAGAAACAGAGAGCATATGGTTCCTATAGCTTGGTATCGTCATCTATCTCAAGCTTCTTCTGGCACCCAGTTGTTTGGTTTTGCGATGTTGAACTGAAACAACAGAAAAACAAAGAAATTGAATAACAAAGAGGTGAGAGCTACGTTTCGGAGGAATAGAGAACGACTGGGTTTCATAGATGCAAACCTTCATTTCTGATGGACTTGCCGCTACAGCCGCCGATACGAAAAAATGCTGCCACTTGCTCTTCCTCCACTTGGGCTTCTGTTGTCAGGGTCGTGGGCGTGGAGAAGAGACTTCTATATTTACACAAGGGGACTCTTGGATGTTTTTACGACAGAGTGGTAATATGTGAGTGAATCTGAGACCGTATACTTGGATACTGTAAATCATACTTTAGTCGGTGGGCTTTTTAAATGATGAACCGGTTGCATAATCATATACATCGTTTTTTTTTTTTTGGGCTTTGGGTGTTATTTGCTAAATGGACACTATTGGGCCACCATTTTTATTTTAATTAAGCGTCCTAGAAAGAAGATACGTTGCGAGTTAGTTTGGGCCCGATATCAATTTATTAAAAAAAAAATATTCATCATTTCTACACGCTACACCACACACTATATATGATCTTTTTTTTACTGAAAAATTCTTATTGCAGTCCCCATTCAAGAACTGCGTTGCAAATTTAATGAAACGTAGTGTTTCATTATTAGAGGGAAAGGGAAATCTGCAACAAACAGCCCCCTCCCAGCTGGCTCATATATATTCGCACTGAATCTCCCCTTGATTGTTGCTACCTTCTCTTCCCCATCAAGCGAAACCCATGCATTGCTTCTAGCATCCTCTGGTATCTGCCAAATACGACAATAAAGTAGCAAGAACCATTATCAATAAGCAAACTTTACCAGTGACATAAAAGTTGTTGTATCATACTTGAAGCAACTTCATGTGATGACAGAATGGTTTTAGACTAAAAAAAAAGTAGAAAGAGAGAAAATTTGGGATGAAACTAGTACTTTCCTAAATACTTCTTTGAAGAACTAAAAGGCATTCAAAAGATGACATCCAACTACTTCACTTATAGGAATACGAGTATAGCGAAACTTTTTTTTACAAGTATGACAGAAGTCAATGTGAAGACAAGTAGCAGAACTGAGAATGCTTTGGATAGGAGTGCTGATCAATACTCGAGAATTTATATTGGGCCGTGCTGTATGCCCGAGAATTTTCCAAGCAATACAATTAAGTGCGCAGTTGAGGTTTTAATGACAAGTTTACGAACTTAAGCTATATATAAGCTCTTCGACCAAATTCGAATGGGTTTGATCCGAGAATTTTTGGACAGCCAGTGGACTAGTTGAAATTGAACCATCCATCTTCACTAGAGACAATATATTGTGTCTAATATTTTGAACTTCCC
This sequence comes from Juglans regia, assembly GCF_001411555.2. Lineage (NCBI taxonomy): Eukaryota > Viridiplantae > Streptophyta > Magnoliopsida > Fagales > Juglandaceae > Juglans > Juglans regia. The sequence goes on from NC_049910.1 coordinate 10,650,108, forward strand.
ATCAAATATCTTTGTCATCCCAATTGCACTCGACAAAATCAAATTAATTATCTCCAAAACCCAGGTTCAAAAGATCAAGTTTCCAAATTGCCACTCCTACTAGAATATCTCAAGGTCTCATCGCAAAAGAAGCCAAGGTTACATTTAAAGCTTAAGCCGCTTTGACACGAAAAGCTAACTGTTTGTAGAAAAATCTTAAGTCTTCACCATCAAGGCCATTGACCATTTGTGCTTCTTCCACCTTTTCACAACCCCTTAGTTTTTCTTATCAACAAGGCATTTCCAAAGTGATACTTGTGGGTTAGCATTCAAGGGAGCTTGGTGCACTGCATCTATCTACTTCTTCGATCACCATCGAAAGCCCATTTTCGTGGGGTCAATGATGATCCAACACCCCAACATTTGTCATTGCTTTGTGATTTTATTGATAGTGGAGGTGGTTGTTCCATCGATGGTAGAGGAGATTGGGTTGTGGTGGTCAACGTCGAAGGTGAAGGAGATTGGGCTATGGGGTGCGCGGCAGAGAAAACAAAAATCTGCAATTTGTTTTGGCTTTAGGTTGTAGAAGAAAGAGGGATAATGTAGTCAATTCAAGCCTAAAAATGAGGACAATTTGATCATTTCATATTGGGACTGCAACACAGTCCTCCTCATGTATACCACACTATTTGTACCCCTTTAGAGTAAAGAGAAGTGCTAGCTACAGTCCCGAAAGGTAGTCCCCGCTTACACTTTTGTTTGTCTTTTTGTCCATATCAGCTTTATTGAATTACCAAAATGTCCTCCTCCCAAATTCACCAAATTGCTTTCAGCCTTCCGTGAAAAGAGAATTCGCAATTCAATTAAAGCGTTTTGCCACTGCCCAGGTCGCGCCTTCCAGAAATTTTTATCACTTCCGACATCGTGCTCATCTCCTCCACCACCAATCCACCGAATTCATGCTCAGCTCCTCCACCACCATCAACCAGTAAATTTACCCATCTCCTCCACCACGACGCTGCATGCCTGTCAACCAGGTAGTTGCTCTACTCTCACTCTCTTTCCCCTTATTTTGTACATCCATACCATGCTCTCATGCACAGTACCCCCCATTTACATGGTTTCAATTTTGTGTTTCACACATCTTAAATCTGGTTGCCCCTTAAAGTAAAGCCCCCAAACGTGACCCACGCCGAGACCCTCTGGTAGTTGCAGGTATACCCATTTAATAATGTTTGATAATTATATGGTCAGACTTTGCTAATGTTGGATAATGTTTTATATTTTTTATAATTATATGATAATTTTGAATAAATAGTGTCATAGGCGTTGGTTAAATGTGCTTAATATGTGGTTCCAACCCATAGCTTTCAACATTTTAAAATCATAATGCAAAACAGACTATGAGTATTCTAGATTTGATGTCTGAATTAAAGGGGTGTAAAGACGTGTAATATGAAAGCCAATCAAAGGATCAGACTATGATTAAAGAAATATGAGCCTTGTCAAATTAATTTCTAATCTTGAATTGGCTGAAAATTTATATAAAGGTAGGCCCATTTTGGTGGACAAGTCTATGGAGAAAGGGAAAGAAAGCACAACGCCTACCAGCAGCACTACAAGGCCGTCGGCGCCTACCAACACTACAGCATTCACTCAAGTATTCCTGTCATATACAAGAGCTATGTTATTAGTGTAATTTAATATTTTGTGATAAATTAATATTCGATATTATTTCAGGAAATATCAAGACCATTATATCCAGATTGGTCAGCATATCTATATGCATTATTACCATGGGACAATGCCACCTACATTTTTTCCACCTTTTGTACCACGTCCAAATGCCGACCCATATCCATGGAGAAACGAGGTGAAGAATTTCGTTTTAGAAGTATTTATGTTTAAATCCACACTATTGTTGTTACATTTATGGTCTTTTAATATAAATTGCAACAACAAATGGGGGTATCGTTTGGACCACCAATTCCCTATCATTTTGTTCCGCCAATCCCTTATACGGGTACTCCAAGTAATCGTAAAGAGATAACAAAACCCACCTCATCTACTAGGCGATCCTTGTTTTCTTATGAAAGCACTACTTATCAGGATAGCTCAAATGTGGGAGACGAATTAAAGCAGCATGTAACCAAAAAATTGTTGCTTTTATGTACATAACAACTAGGCTTTATATATTCAAGTTGGGTTTATACATTCTCTTCCCTGATTTGCGTTATGGTATAATGCAGGAGACTAATGATGTATTACTGAGAGAAAAACATATAGAGATGTCCACTACAATTGATTCGGGGAATATTGATGTGGATAATTCACTGATTGAGGAAGTGAAGTCAATCAGTCATGGAAATGATGATAATGGTGTTACAGAGCCTAAGTCGGGGATGTCATTTAAAACTGAGCATGAGCTTTTAGACTTCTATAAGCAATATGGAAAACAGATTGGGTTTGGCGTAATGACCCAAAGAAGTAAAAGGGATGATGATGGAAGTGTTAGATATGTAACACTTGGTCGTGCTCGTGATGGTAAGGCAAGGAACCGTACTTCAAATGTTTCTAAACCACGTTCGACAACGAAGACAAATTGTAAAGCGAAGATTAATGCAATTTTACTTGATGGGGTATTGTGTGAAACTACCGTTGAGAATGCACACAATCATGGGTTAAGTCAACGAAAGGCAAGGTTCTTTAGATGTCATCGAGTCATTGACGATTCGGTAAAAAGGCAGCTAGATATCAATGACAAGGCAGGTATAAGCATGACTAAAAGTTTCAACTCATTGGTCGTAGAGGTAGGTGGATATGATAATCTTCCATTCATTAATAAAGATGCGCGGAATTATATTGATAAGGCCCGATACCTTAGACTTGGTAAAGGAGGTGCTGATGCACTTCGTCAATATTTTGAGAGAATGCAGTATAAGAATGATGGATTCTATTCCTTGATGGATTTAGATGACGATGGAAGATTAAAGAATGTTTTTTTGGCCGATAAACGTAGCAGAGCAGCATATGGGTATTTCAGAGATTTTGTGATATTTGATACAACATATCTAACAAATAGATATGGTATGTCATTTGCCCCTTTTGTCGATGTTAACCATCATGGACAATCAATACTTTTTGGAGCGGGTTTGATTTCAAGCGAAGATACTGATACATTTGTTTGGTCGTTTGAGACTTGGTTAAGATGTATGGATAAGAAAGCTCCAAATGCTATCATCACTGACCAAGATAGAGCCATGAAAAATGCCATAGCAATAGTCTTCCCGAATACCCGACACAGGTATTGTTTATGGCACATTATGCAAAAACTACCAGAGAAGTTGGATTCTCATTCGAAATATACTGATGGTTCGAAGAGCGCATTGCAAAGATGTATTTCTGATGGTCAAACTTCTGAAGAGTTTAGAAGTCTTGGGAAGCATTGCTTGATACGTTCAATTTGCACGAGAATGCATGGCTTCAAAGTCTATATTCTGAGAGAATGCATTGGGTTCCTGTATATCTAAAAAATACATTTTGGGCTGGAATGAGCACAACTCAAAGGAGTGAGAGCATGAATGCATTTTTTTATGGTTATGTGCATTCGGGGACCATATTAAAAGAGTTAGTTGATCAGTTTGACAATGCATTAAGGAAGAAATGAGAGAATGAGATGGCAACGGACTTTCACTCGTTCAACCACACAATCCCATGTATAACCCATTTGCCTGTGGAGAAACAATTTCAAGAATTGTATACTAATTCTAAATTTAAGGAAGTACAGTTTGAAGTAATGTGAATTATTTATTCTTATTGTATTCTCATTAAAACAGAAGGGGCAATTTCAACATATCAAGTTAATGACCAATTGCAAGTCGAAGGCTCCATCAAACGAGTTACATACCAGGCATACTTTAACGAAGATGAGTGTGACGCGAAGTGCATGTGTGGACTATTTGAGATGAGAGGCATTTTACGTAGGCACATTCTTGCTATTTTCTCAGTAAAGGATATCCGATCATTGCCTTCAAAATATATTATGAACAGGTGGAGGAAGGATATTAAACGTAGGTATGCTCTCATTCAAGTGAGTTATGATGATTTTAGTGATAAACCAGCTGCTGGAAGGTACTCTACTTTGATTAAGTTATACTACGATGTTGCCACAAATGCAGTAGAAAGCGATGATTATGCAATGGATATGGCACAGAAGTTACAGGCAATGAACTTGATTTATATAGAAACTAAGGCGCAACCTGAACTTGCAAGTGGTAGTACTGAGGTCAATTATTTTGAGATGGGAAGTTCAAAACAAGTGTTGTTAAGTCCTCGCGTTGTTAGAGGTAAAGGGAGGCCTCCATCAAAGAGGATGGCACCTACAATAGAGAAGGTTATGAGGAAGCCACAAACTAAGCGTAAACAGTCTGATACTGGTGCCAAGAGACAGAGAAAAAATGTATTTAATTTGTTTGTCATATTTATGCAAAGTTGTTTCCTAAATCTATATTATTTATTTAATTATATATGGTTGAAATGTAGGCAAGTAAACTTTCGGATGATGTCTTGAACTCGAGTGGCGGCACTGTAGCAACAACAGTGGAGGTCTTAAACACGAGCGGCGCTATACCACCAACGAATGAGGTCTTGAACACGAGTGGCGTTGCGGCAAAAACAGATGAGGTCTTGAACACAAGTGGCACTGCACCAACAAGAGATGAGATCTTGAACACGAGTGGCGATGCTGCACCAACAACAGATGATGTCTTACTTTCTAGCACCCAACAAAGTGTCATTACACAGGTTTCAATACGTTCATCTGGATGTTTGTTTACTAAAGTATGACAATTTTTATTTATGATTATTAAGTGTATTTTTTTACCCTCTTACAGGTGCATCTTCAACATCATGCATCTCTAGACAATTGATGATTTAATTTCATTTATGGCCTCTGTTCATTTGGAGTGGGGATGTTTGTGGTCGCTATTGGCATTATTGAAGCTGCTTGCTTATGGCCATACGTTCATTTCGAGTCTGATTGTTTATGGTCGTTGTTGGCATTTTTTTTACCCTATTTGTGCCGTTGTTTGTATTTTGGATTTTTGTACTCCCTATTTGTGGTTGTTGTTTATATTTGTGATTTTTCAGACAAATGGATCAACTGTATGACTATACAAGCAATCTGGTTGTTTTGTGGTTTTTAATGAAGAATGCATTTTGAGAGTTAGCTAGTATGACAGCTTTACACTTTATTAATATACTGAAAAGAGCAGCTGCCACATAATCAAGCTTACTAATACAACATAAAATTTGTTGAAAAATACATTCTATTGAAAGGATCATAAGTCTGCTACAGTTGAAACATAAACTGCACATTACAACTTTAACAAAACTGCATATTAATGTGGAATGTTTATAAGTCACCAGTCTTGCTACACTGAAACACTAACAAACTAAACAACATACAAGAAGTCCCTAACACAAACTTGATCGCAGCAAACAATATGAGATTAGAATTGAAAGTTCCCAATACACGCAGAGTAGCATGCGTGCATGACTAATATCTTTAATTTGACTTTGAAGCTCTTCCCGATGATTAAGTAGAACCAACACTCTCTTTTGGATGTCTTCCTCTCTTCTCTAGATCTCTTCCCTGGCATACTAGAGTTTTTTCTCTCTCGTTTGGACTTCAACTTTTCTTTTTTCGAGTTCTTCCTCTCTTTGCTGGAATTCTATTTTTTTGGTAACGGGACTTTCATTTCCTTCTCCAAAATCTGCCCATACAAAGTAGTTGCAGTATGGCTTTCCCTGCAGCAAATAACTTGTCAACATCATTGGAGAAAATTGAAATATTACTTCAATAGTGTAGGAGATTAAAAGTATACAAACAAAAGTTTTTAGTGATAACCTCCTTGTTGTACTTTGGACAAGTAAAAAAAGGGCTTCTTGGATTTCTTGAGGTGTTCGAGATTTTGAGACGTGCAATCGATCCACATAAACATATTGGAGCATTTTTCAAAGAAGATGACGAATGTGATTGTGATTGTGATGAAGACATTGCACTTTATTGCACTTTACAAATTATATGTCTGCACATGAAAGCTGAACTTGAACCAAAAAAGTTATGGACACGAGGGCACAAAAAAATCATGTGTCCTGTTTTCCTTCAATACCCTGGCCAAATAGATTGGGTTCCATGTGCATGTGCATGTGCATGTGGCACCAACTGGAAAGGGTTGAAGAATCCTGCATAAACATATGGATATGCAGGAAGGAATGCACCCAGCCCAAGCATTGAGGTTGTTTGTTCACAATAACGGATTCCATGTGTGTGTAATTGTAATAGTTCAGTTTACCCTCAAAACTGTCTTACAATAACTAAACCAAAACAACTTTTTTGGCACTTTGCAATTCAGTGAGGCTAGCACCTATTCAATAACACCAGTCATAATCCACTCAAGCATGTCAATATGTAAATCAACATACATAACACAACCCTACAAACAGTGAGGCTTGCACCTACCCACTCTACTTTCTACAAACAATCTCAAATTCAGTTTAATTACAAGTTCCAAACAGATAAAAACCTGCTCCAAAATTATAACATATCCTTATATACTTCCTGCATCCTTCCTTATAACAAATAAAAAATGCAACATTTTTTTATTCACTTCATTCTAAATTCTGGCATACATTGAGGCTACCAGCATATCTCAAGTGATTAGTGCATGCTGGTGCCAAAACTTGCATCAATAAGTGGGAAACAATTAATTTGGACTAGGATATACCCAAACTGCAACTTTCTTCAAAAAAAAAAAACTTGAACATGCAATTGATACTTGGTTTTCCCCTATCCACTACAAGGAAAACCACTTTTTCCAGCACCAAGAATCGTCACAAAAAGTGGAACTTTTCGTTGCAAAAAGCCTTTTGCGTGGGTTTTCGCCCGTTGCACGTTGGTTGCCAAAGAATGGTCACAATTACTTTTTTGCAACGAAATTGTAAAATCGTCACAAATAAAAGTTATTGTGTCGGCCAGAATGTCGCCACAAAAAGTCAAAAAGTTCGACCTAATTGGCTGGCTTGACGGACGAAGGAATGGTTCATTAAACTTATTTGTGGCGAGTTTTTGTCGTCATAAAAACAATATATTTTCGCCGCAAAAGGTCATAACTGAATTTCGACGATTTCTCTGTTGCTGAAAAAAGTTTTTCTGGCGAGTATATGTGGCCGCAAAAAGTGCATTTCATCGCCACAAATAGCGTCTTCTTTTCCAGCTGTTTTTTCAGTCGATTTTTTTTTTTTTTTCGACGGTTGTAACATCGTTGGAATATTTATTTGGGTCGAATCACGGTCACCGTAAAAGACCATATAATAGTGTTGAAAATAGTACAAGATTCAATTTTCGACGTGGATAACATTCGCTGCATATAAGACTTATTAACCATTTTTTTGGTTGAAATTGTTCTTTTGGGGCAGTATTTTTTTGTCGGATTTATTTTGTCAAGACAGTATTTTTACTCGAAACTCTATTTTTGGGACATCCCAAATGGCGTTGAAAATAGTTTTGTGTACTAATTAATGTTGGGAAAAAATGAGAGACATTATATGGTTACCCAACAATATTAATATGACTTTATGATAAATTAATGCAGATTAATTAATGATAAATTCTCAATTATAATCTCCTCAATGTATTCTTTAAAGAATTTTTGCTATTTTCAAATAATAACAGAAGTAACATTTTGGCTATATAGATATTCACCATTATTGGATGAATATTCATAGTCAAGATCAGTATGGAAAAAATGATAATTACCATATTTGGGCAGAAACTAGAACATGATTGTTGTCCAACTTCATTGATGAACTATATATTGAACTCAAGTCAAATATCATGTGGTGGATCAACATCTCAATGCATACTGGATATAATATCAACAAGTCTAATATTTACATTAATAAAGTAACAGATCCATATTAAGTACTAAACATATGACTTGTCACATGATATTCCTCCATCTATGTAGGAAATAAGTCCCTATATGCTAGCATAATTAACCTTATATTTGGAATCTATCTCCAGCTGGGCTGCTTACTTGATCTGAAGTTGGTGTTGCATCTACTTTATCATTGTACCATATTGCTTCTCAATCATGTGAGCCCATAGACAAAGAATCTTCTTGGATGGTTATACTTATCATCTACCCATAACTTGATGTTGCCTAAAACAAAATAGAAGAACCAGTTAACATGGATTACTACAATTATGGACAGCATCATTCAAATATGTTATAACCTTATACAACAAAAAATCATTTCCCTACAATTATCTTATAAGAAGCTGTACAGAAATTGTCAAATACTATTGGTAAAGGAAACTACACTTATTTGTTTGCCTACTGTCAAGTCTTCTAAGCCAAACATGGTGAAGCATTAAAGATTTTACCCACTAAAAAGGCTTTACACAACAACATTTTTTTAAGGACACAATATTGCACAGGAAGTTAGTAGGGACTTGAAGCATCTGGCTTATTTGAAGATAAGCAATGATTTTTAAAAATACAAAAACTGCTTCAGCACAAACACAAAAAACTGCAGAATAGCCCATTATAAACTCGATCCATCTAAAAACATTACATATGCAGGGACATTCTAAGAAACAAGAAAACATATGCACAACTTTGATAACATGAAGTATTGCAAGAAAACCCAAAAACAGCCTCAGTTCGTTACCTTTCATTTGTTCACTAAAAGTTTGGAATTTACAAAAGCCATCCACAATCATTCTTCTCAAACTCAATGCTGACAAGTCTCACATGCATAACCACATCCACTTTCAACAAACATCACTTTATAACACCTAGAAGAAGAGGAAAAAAATAACATTAATTGACACTACATTTGAAATAATTAAGAGAGGCAACAACTGGCAGTTATCAAACTTAGAAGCATATTCAGAACTGAAAATTTCAGTATTTACCTATGTCTTATGCCAACACCCAGTATGTGTAGCAAAATGGCAAGCAATTTATCATACACAAGTTTTCTACATTTCCCAAGAATCTAAACTATTTGAAAATGATTTACTCAATATGAAATTGCACCTAGATATATATATATATATATATATATATATATGCATGACTTAATTTATATATTTATACATGTAATCAATGGAGTGGATAATATGGTTCTACTCACATGATTAATATGCATCTCCCATCTCTTGCATCAAACCATATAGCCATCAATTCCACTTCACGACGTTTGGTTGACCCTCCAAAAGTTAGAAAATATTGCAAGCCCAACTAGGTTACTACACTGTAACTAGAACCCATTACCTCTAGCCTCAAAAGCAAAATACTGATTCCTGCAAAAGGATGCTAGCACATCAATCTCAAAAAACACAAAATGTTTTATTAGAGCTTGGAGGACCTAATATCCTAAGCAATAGGGAGAGAATCTCCCCGTGACTGCCTCTCGGACATTAACATGTTTATCAACTTGTCATACTCTTGTTGTCTCTCCAAAAGGACCCTCACATCTCCCCGTAATTCTGCAACCTCATTCTTATAGTATGCAGCCTCTTTTACTACTTCAACATATTGTTTATCACGTTCGCTGTCTTGTTTTTGGATAGACTCTGGTATTATCATCTCTCCTAAACCTTTAGCATACCCAGACTTATGTCCCAAAACATCTCTAAAAACCCATGTTGTTGCCTCTGTTGTACGAACTTCGGGTTCCAAATCAGACAACTTTCCAACCATTTTGTGCTACACCAACAAATTTTACGTTACTTGTAAGCCAATGTACTTAATTAACTGAAATATAAACTGAAACAAATAATTCAAAGAACTTGACTACGAAAATGAATACAAAGCAACCTCCAAGGAAATTGCTCACATAAAGTTCTTCTGTTGTGGGCGACACAAACTGGTCCTTCTTCTTAGACCAACGAACTTCCTTGTAAAAGTCCACTAGGTTGCTTGTAGGTGACTGTTGTATGTCAATTAAAATATACAGTTCATACTCATTTTGTGTTAAAAGTACAGATAAAAGTTCACTTATCAAATGAAGGCTGATACAATTTATATACCTGCTCCTCTAGTATTCTCACAAACGATTTTCTTCCAGTTGTGTGATTAGTTGTCAGCCTCTTTCTATTCTCTGTATTTTGCATTGAAACTTTCTGCCATATGAACAAATAGAAGTCAGTTATTATTTTAAACCAAGTCAATAATGAACATAAAAAAAAAACTGATGCAATAAACTTCTGTGTCCAATACCTTGAATGCGTGGCTTCCCCACCTCCCGCATAACTTAACCCACACCAAGGGATCCAGCAAGACACACCCATTGGCCAACGCTTCTTCATGACTTGAATAAGCCAAATATTTTGTAAGTAAGAAATTTTATTGGTTATTTTTTCCTGGGAGTGAAAAAAACTTCAGCAAATTACTAACATTAGTTTGCTACATAACGTTGTGTTAATATGCATCACATAGCAAAGTGTGTGGAAAAAGACTTTTCAGATTTGACATATTGAAACTTGAGTTTATGCATGTGAAAAACTGCATTTTTCTTGGAACTTAGCAACTATCTAGACTCAGGTATATGTATAGTAATACGTAAATGAGTTGAGAAGAATTTCATAGAAGATAACCATGACTTCCATGATGAATAAAGTATCCTATAAAATGCCATCACCTCAATTGAGATACGTATGATTAGTACTTGCCTAGTTAGTTTGTTGATATATATATTAACTATAATTTCTTTTTAACTTACTATTAATCAGTTCTGGAATTAATTTTGAGATCCTTTTCTTCATTTAAAAGGGGAACAAACATAAAGTTTATTGGTATTAATAGCTCTAACCACCTATATGTTTCATAGAGTAGAGGATAGCTTAGCTGGTAGAGCAGAGGATTGAAAATCCTCGTGTCACCATTTCAATTCTGGTTCCTGGCACATTATTCAATTTGTATGAGTATCAATTAATGGATATGGGTCTATATACATATTCATTAAATCTATTTCATTAAATATATCATGATACATACGTGTCTTAAGATATATTCTTTACTTTATAGCTTAGATGAATAAAGATTATATGTATATAAAGTATGTAAAATAAAAAAGAAAAAGAAATAGATTTAGTTTCCTCTTCTATTTTATTTGTTCATACTATGTCTCTTATCGTTCAAAACAAATGTTAATAGTTCATACATAACATTTAATACTTCATACATATTAAATGGATAAGGATTTGAAAGAAGTAATGGGCTTCTTGGGTTTGTTATTGAGTGTCATTTTGATGAGTCTTCAATCTGAACTGAAAGGTAAGGATGAATATTGGGTTCCTCTCTTTGAATGGCTCTAAACTTCAAATCTAACCAAAGACTTGAAGAAAAATGCAAGAAACTGGTTTTGTGGGGGAGCTGGGCACGCACCAAAGAAAACTTAGGAATGGATGGAGTTCACTTTAAGAGTGTTTCTCATGCCTCTTTTCATCAGAAAAAGTGGATTCCATTCCTAAGAATATAAGTAAATGGCGGATTGCCAAAAATTTGTAGGCAAGTAAGATGAGATTTTATTGAGAATGAATGAATATTAGGTGAAGCCTATGTAAATGGCTTAAAGCAAAACATTGATGCTACATAACATTCAGCCAAAAATAGATAAACTTGCAAATGTTAAGATGCCCACTTCTTCTATTATCAGCCAGGAAGTAAAAAGCCAACTATGAAATGCCATAACGGAAACATAACATTTTTGTTTCCAAGAAACAACCAAATAATCTAAACACTTATATTTTTTCAAACTTTTCACAGTTGTACACAAATTAATAATTCTATATAATTCACAAACATCACTTTATCAGGGGAAAAAATTACCTTGATAAAAGCCAAAATTTGTTAAAAATCAACCTCTGGATTTTCGATTATGCCAGATTTTGGATCATTCCCCATCATACAAAGTCCCAAAAATTGCCATTTACATTACTGCTAAGGGATGGAATGGCTTACGAAGAGAAATCACAAAAACCTGCAACCCAAAAAATAGAGAAATCATCATCGCATGCTCAAAGGAATCTCAAAATCAAATATGGGATGCAAGTTCATTACTCATGAATGGTGCTTGAAATTTAGTCGGCAAGTGGTATGGGATGATGATTTCTATATATACAAAATTATATATGAAAAACCTGCAACCCAAAAAAAAGAGAAATCATCATTATCCTACCGTTGAAATCAAAACCTTGCCGGAACGAGGAGCTCATGTCAGAAATTAAGGCTTTTGTTGGGGGAAATCGAAACAACGAGAACGGCTGTAGATGACCCTCGAAAAGGAGATGGGGGATTTCTGGAAAACAAAAAAGGACCAAATGTCGACGTAAGATTGTAGAATAAAAACTTTATTTTTTGCGTCGGTTGATTAGTATCGCTGCAATATGTTTATTTCGTGGATGACCAGCCGACGCAGTAAAGCTATGGTTATTGCGACGGTAAAATCGTCGCAAATGATGAAGAATCGCCGTAGTAGATTGAATCACTGCTCCTTGATTGCCGATCCCGTAATTGTCGACGAAAACTTGCAGCGACATTTTAACCATTGCAATTAGGTACCATTTCTGACGATTTTGTTTGCGACAATGCCAAATTCGACACAATAAGTGGTTTTCCTTGTAGTGATCCTTTTGTTGGCAGCTCTCTTTTAGATAATTACGACTATGTCATCCATCAAAGAAAACAAAATTGCATGAGTGTATCTATTTCTGTAAGTGTCTAATTCTCTTTAAACATTTTTTTTCTTTTTCTAAATTTGAAGTTTGATGCTACTACAAACTATTTAGTGAGTAAAATTAGTTCAAACTTAAACATTGGCAGATTCTTTTACATTAAACTGGCTTCTCCTTCTCCCATTCGACAAATATATAATACCCATTTACTTATCGAATTCAGTTCCTGTTTTTATCAATTTAAAACCAATCTAAATAGACTTATTTAATTGTTAGCACATATGTTGTTCTCCCAAATTTAAGGACAAATTCAATGGCAGTTTAATGAAGTTGAGGTGCTAAGTATAGAAAGATAATTACTATAATTAAGAAACAAAGTGATAATTGATATATAAATCGCATAGAAAACCCATGTCCTAGAAAGAACTAACCCAATCAATATCCTCTAGAAAACCCAAATCCTCTAGAAAACCCAAGTCCAAGAAACAATTAACCAAATCAATACCCTATAGAAAACCCACGTCCAAGAAAGAACTAACCAAATCAATACCCATATCGTACAGATTCTTCAAGAATTTATTCATTTTTCGAAGAAGCACATTTGGAAAAATATCAGTACCTTCATAAGAGGGAGCGACGAGACTTATACCTGTGAGAGGGACAGCGCTGCATCAACTTGTTGGCACAAAGGAAGGGGACGACAAAGCTCAAGCGGAAGGAGATGGGGGGAGTTCGGGAGCAATCTCTCGAAGGGGAAAACGGAAAAGGGAAAGGGGAAAAAGGTTTCAAAAACTCTTCATTTCACAGCTCTTCATTTTTGTTGTCCAAACGACGTCATGTACAATTTAAGTGAAACGGTGAGTTTTTGCCATGTAGGGAGTGCGTTGAAGTCCCGGACTGCAAGAAGAATTTTCCTAGAGTAAAACCGATGTTGTTCTCTAGTCAATATGCTAGAGGGATACTACGTACTTTCTTTATACTGGGTTGGCACATTAGGAAATTCCAATTTAATAGAAACCCACATCCTTTATTAAATGCCTTTCTCCAGCTGCATAGCACAGCTTTTTTTTATTTTTTATTTTCTTCCCTTACCAAATGTATGTTGTATGGAATCTATAACATACAGTTTGATGCATGTGATGTATTTTAATAATACTATATATAATCATGGGTTGTACAAACGCTGCACATTCCTTTTAAAAATAGTAAGGTACACTATTAAAAAATTAATTTTTTTTAGGATCTCATATTTATGGAGTGCACATCACTTGCACACTCTATGACTATAAATATCATTTATCATATTTTAAACGAATGTCCAATTAAACGACAAACAATAAAATCACTTAAAATATGTGTTACAAGTTGAGGTATCTCGATAAAATCTAAGATAAGAATATTACAAATATTGAGTATATTTAAGGATTATGTGTTATATAAACGTAAAGATATCAATATATTTATAAAAATAATTTACCAACCAATATGGCCCTCCCTACTACAACAGCTTGATATAATATTATAAAGGAATAATACTACTCTTATCACTCTATTTTACCACTTTGATTTTTTAATTCTTTTTTTTTTTTTTTTACTTAATGATGAAGAAAGTATTTTTTTTAATAATATTATTGTGATTTTTTTATTTTCTTAAAAAAATATTTAAAAGTACTAAAAAATACATCTATGAAAAAGAAAAAAAAAATTATAATTAACGGTAGCTCCCAGCGGTAGCCGGGAGCGGTGACTGTAGAACGGTTCGTTATAAAGTGAGTTATGAATTTCAGACGACAAACAACCACATCAATAGAAAGTGACAGGAGATGGGAAGAGAAATGATATTTAACATAAGTTTCATGCATTTCGTATGAAAAAATTATTTTATATATTAATGGTGGGTCTTTTTTTTTAAAAAAAGGAGTGTGCGAGATTTACACACTTTACAACTGTATCGAACTAGCATTACTTGATAGAAAATGCGAATGCCATAGATGTGTACGTTGCATTCCTCCTTATGTATTTATACTTCGCTTGTAGCTAAGGGCTCACATGGATATGAGAGCATTGGCATTAGATTGATCATTTCAATTTTCAAAATTTAAAGAATATATAACTTTTTAATTTTTAGCTAATCACTTAACACTTAAAATTTACATTGGATTAACCATCACGTTTTCTATAATAATAAAATATTATTATTTTTTACTATTTATATTTCTTTAATTAATTTTTTATTTTATTTTCATAATCTTCAACAATCATATTCATTTTCATTTTTACAATCCAACAATCTATAATATAATAATCTCATATGTATATATTTGTGTATTATCTCATATGTAAATAAAAATATCATATGTACAATCCATAAAAATCCTATATAATATAATAATCTCAAAATATAATAAAATAACATATGAGAAAATCACATGAAAAGAATGTGAATGATATAATTGCCACAGTACATATTTGAAAAGAATGTGGATGATAATCTCAAAATATAATAAAAAAATATATTTAGACTGTACATTTCATATTTGAAAAGAATTATAAAATTATTTTAATTTATATTTTAGATAAAATCAGTTTGACTAATTTAATATAGGTTAAATGTGGATGATATCAAATTTAAAAATAAAAAAGTATTTGGCTAAACAAATACCAATAATATGAGTAACCAGGGGAGGGGCATGGCCTGGCATGGCATGATCCCTTCGGTTTGAAGATGTCATCGTTGATAACATCAATCATGCATGGCTGATGTGAACATGCCATCAACTTTTGTTGTTTCGGGCTTAATTACTTTTTTATTCTTTTCATAAAGTTTCAATAATAATAATAATAAAAATAAAAATAAATAAAAAGACATCCTACAAGTGATAACTACAGAGTAGCAACTAAAAACTTATACAACACGTTTCAACAATAAGTGGTTGACTTATTAAATGACTAAAATATAGATATATATATATATATATATATAAAGATAAAACATATAATTACTCTATTATTATGAAAAAGAAAGTTTCATTTAAACTAAAACTCTCTGCAAAAAGTTAGATAAACTGCTGATCATTAAACATAAATACAAGAAGAAACATAAAGAACAGATAATTTAAAGTAGCTACAAAATGTTAAAAAGCAAGATACCATGCATGGCCTAAGTAACAACTTGATGCTCTTGATTACACAGAGAATATCAGAACAAGACAGCCAGCTTAATTCCATGGACTCAGGCAATCAACGATTCAACATCAATATGCACCCACCCACTAAACAAAAAAAAGTTGATTCCCCTTGAACATGAAAAGAATGCCTTTATATATATATATATATATATATATATATATGCGAACTTTGGCCTGCATGCAAGCTAGCTAGCACTCACAATGCACAGACAAAATCCCCATTTGTCTCCATGTCGTCTGTGTCATCATCATCTGCTTCTATCTCGTCAAAATCCATGCTGCCTCCATCAAGAATATTATCATTCCCACCAAGTTTGGGTCCCTCACCTGGTTTCCTAGCCTCTTTAATTATGGACAGTATTTCTTCATTACTTTGGGACGAAATATCACCATTTTCCAAGCCACATAATTCATCTAATTCATTCTCGACTGTCAAGTCCTTCAAGAACCAGGGATGCTTCTTAATTTCTGGGATGCTTATTCTCTACATGATGACAACATGCACGCATGCATGAAACTTAAATCAATCACGTACAAGGGATATGCTTAAATCTCAAGTTTGAAACGAAGTTTGTACTAGCGTTTCTAATTCATGCATGCATGATATATCATACCTTTTCTGGGTCGGCTACAAAGATTCGAGATAAAAGATGTCTGCAATCCTTGGAAATACGAATATAGTCTGGAATTGAATAGTTGACGCTAAGAACCCTCTGCCATATATATATTTGCAGTACTTAGCATAATCTTTAATTTTCCTTTTAAAAGCCATATATGCACGCACGACAAGGATATATGCATCTGGAATATGGCCAACTGGTTATATATACCCAAAACTAACCTGAAGAGTTTCTTTGAAATTTCTTGGATTTTCTGGATCTTCAAAGGGATAAGACCCAACCAGCATCACATATAGGGTAACCCCACAAGACCAAACATCTGCGATCTTTAAAATTTTCGGGGGCCAAAAAAAAAAGATTAAAATGATAAGGAAAACCCATAAATTAAGAGAAAGAAGAAAGGAATATAAATTACTTTCCCATCATATTCCTTCTTTGACAAGACCTCCGGTGCAATATAAGCCGGTGTTCCTACAGTGGATTTGGGCTGGGAATGTAACACAGATGACTGCAAAATAAGGCAGGACCATGTATTATAACGAGAAGTGTTATTCGTAAAATGATTTTATAAAAATAAATTTATAAAATGATTTGATTTGACGTGATCATATTTTTAATTATAAAATTATAATAACTATATCCTTTCTCATTATATATTAATATTTTGTTGAATATTAAAACATGAATGATCAGTAAATTAATCTAACCACCTTGGAATAGCCAAAGTCACATATTTTAAGACGTGGTGCTAAGCTTCCGTCTAGAAGGGTGTTTTCCAGCTTCAGATCTCTATGGCAAATTTCCTGAAAAAAATAAAAGAAAAATAAAAGGAAATAATTAATAGATATAAGATAAATTATCCTTTTTACGATATTTTGCATATATATATATATATATGAACTAAAAATGATTTATACCATCGAATGGCAGTAACTAACTCCAGAAATAAGTTGTTGGAAGAAATATCTTGCCTGCATGCATTTTACAAACAAACATGAATTAAGATCAATTAAATATGAGAGGAGAAGTATAGCCCATGTTAATTATTTTTTTAATACGCCACATTATTCAATTGTACTATGCATGAACATTCAATAATATTATATAATAATTAGGTCCTAACTAGCTACTTTGATTTAAAAACAAAAAAAAAACTTTGTCAATAAAATTTATAAATATTAAATGATCAGCTAGTGATGATCATAAAATCCAACTCGATCGATGAAAAGTTCGAGCTAGAGTACTATTGTTCGAACAAAAATTCAATGAAAGAGATCACTTGCTCACTCAAACTCGACTCGTTTAATTATACGTACCCTAGTATATATGCATGCCTCTCGTACGAGTCATTACCATTACAATTAAATACAAAATTAATCTAATCATCTCCTACAAATACATGACATTAATTTTGATTCAGTACCTCATCCTCGCTGAATCTGCCAGCATTGCATATTCTTTGAAATAGCTCTCCTCCAGCAGCATATTCCATGACCAAGGCTAGATGAGATGGTGTTAGCAGCACCTGCATGCATGCATGCAATTAAAGATGATCACATGCCATGCCCCTCTGTTCTACTTAATATATATATATATATTATATCGTGTGTGTGTTTGTGTGTGTAAAACGTACAATATCAATATTAATGCTGCAAGTGTCTACTACATGATCGATATTTATAACTGTAACTTGTTTTCGCTAATTATAGTGTAATATTATACGTAGGTGAAGTACCTATCGTCATCAATCGTGTCCCACGCACGAGCAAATTAATTGCAAAGTGAGCATGGGCCAATAAATTTGATGCATGTGTGCCTAGCTAGCTAATTGACAACTCAATAATCACGTCAATTTAAAAGTCTTCATTTTGATTAGGACTCGGAATATTGTTTTATCATTGTTTGATAAATTCAATAATTAAATTGCAATAATTTATTTTAAAAATATTATTTTACATAGATATCATTTTTAAAAAAAGAAATGCTCCGACACTTTTCTCTACCTCTCTGATCATCTTCATCAATACTACTATCACTCTGTCATTGCATCTGACAGGGGACTTAATTAAACCCTATCATCAAACAATTAATTAGGTCAAACAATCCTATTATCATCATGACACGGCCGGACGGACAAATATAGGGAATTTTATTAGTTTAAAAATACCCTAATTAATCTATGTGTCCGTTGACCACTATAAATGGATTAATAACGACGCGGCAAAGTGGTACTTAGCTAGAGCCTAGTATAGAGTAAAAATTAAACAAGCAATTAGCAAGCAAGTACGCCAACATATATAATAATTCTATCCAAAAAGATAAACTCCATGCAGCTAGGAATCTGATTCGTTTGAAGAATTCAACCTAAGTGGCACACATGCATGCATGACCAATATCAAAATAAATTATAAGTAAACAAACGAATAATTAGTTAAAAGAATAATCTTTCTATGATTGATCATCACGTACGGCCTTGATCTCGACGAAGATTAATTGGGAGAGAATTAAAGTTTTAGCTCATGTTCTGCTAGCTAGCTAGATCGTTCATGTATATATATGAAAAATGATGCATTCAATCACCGGGGTAAACGCCGCGTAAGCGGTTGTTGATGTGGGAAAAAAAAATCGAAACGAACCATTTCACTCCATGGCCTTCCCTCAAATTTTTTTCCCTCATTCCCTCTCTCTCTGCGTTTCCTCTCTTCCTCAGTCCATGGCCCCCTTCTCAAGAACTCTCTTTCTCGATCCTTCCACGAAGCGCATCCTATCGAAGACGGCAATTAAGTCCATCCTCTCGAAGCGCCTCCCTTGCCTCGACGGCACGTCCCTCTCCTCGAAAAACCAGGAAAAAAATAAAAACATGCTGAAAACTAAAGCACAATATCTTATGTATACGACCAAATTAATAAAGTGGTCGGGTACTTTTTTTGAAGTAATTCTCTGTAGTTGGGAGAGAACTTTTCATTGAACAAGTACTAATACAAGGCATGCGTAATCACCAATGAGCAGCACAGATGTAGATTTTGATGGAAAAATGGCCGCAATCATGCATATATAAAATCTGCATCCATCATGTGTAAAAAAAATGATATACCTCCTTAAACCTTATTATATTGGGATGCTTCAAGGACCTGTGATTCACTATCTCCCTCTGCACGTGTTCATCAATCTGCACCAACTCACAAAAACCCAGATCAATATCTATCGAATTACAGCAAATACCAAAAGCGAATTAAGTGGGAAGTGAAAGCTTTAAGCAAACAAAACGAAAAAAAAAAAAAGGGACCTTTTGACCTCTCTCGATATACTTGACAGCGTAGAGCTGATCAACAGTACTCCATTTATCCCTCACCAGCTTAGCCACCCCAAAGTTTCCTGATCCAATATCCTTCAGTCTCTCATACCGCTCCATTTTTTCTTCTAAAAGCGCCTGTAAAAACTAAGAAGTACTATTTCTACGTATGAATAGTAAATCTCTCTTTCTCTCTCTCTCTCTTGTGTCTCTTTATCTCTCTCTCTATTTGTTTGCTTCGAGCATCTCCATGGTTTTCTATGCCCGGCCTGCCCCCCTGTGGAAAGTCTTCGGAAGCGAGGACAAGGATGAGCAGGAAGTACACGTGGCTTAATACTAGATGATATTATAATTTCGAAAGGAACTAAACAAAACTGTGACCAATCACATATGCTACTGATCTGCCAAAACTGCTTTTATTGCTTTACAAGAGAGCAACGTGTCCACATGGGCTCTTCTAGTTCAACATGATTTAACTTTAGCGGAGTGCTATTGGTCGTATTTTTAACACTGATTTCAATAATGTGATGAAATGAAATGTTTTAAAATGAATTAAATAAAATATTATTAAAATATTATTTTTTAATATAATTATTATTTAAAAAGTTGAATTATTTATTATATTTTTTATAAAAATTTAAAAAATTATAATAATGATATGATATGAAACTATTTTTATATCCAAACTAGTGTTTAGTCTTTTTTATTGTTTTTTAAAGTGTTATTAAATGGTGAAAAAATAGATAAGTGTTATTTATATGCATAAATCCTACATCAAAAAATTTAATATGATTTATTAGATTTATATATTTTATAATAAAAAAATTACGAAATGATGAATTACATTAAATCAGTAGGTAAATTTTATTATACGTATAAGATTTATGTGTACACCAAGCATTTCTCTAAAAAATATATTAAGTGAGAATAAAAAGATGATGAAGGCCGATAATAATGGTCATATGGATGATGAATAGTATTTTTTATAATTTATACTTAAAAATGTGGAAGCTGTTTTTGCTCATTAAATAAATATTATAATATTATTGAATGTCATTATCTTGAAAGTAATGGTGAATAAATTAATAGAATTGGTGATAGTTGGTATCGAAGGAAATCGCAATGTTTATCTACTAGTAACGTCCACGCGTGCACGTTAGTCTTATATTTCAATATTAGGGCAGGAAGAGAAGTTCGAATTAGAATCCAAAAGCCAATGAGTAATGTTGAACAAAACAGTTTTACAATACTAATTACGTAAATTAATGTGGTTAGTTTTTTGGCTGATATATATATATATATATATATATATAAATATATATATATATATCTATATATATATATATCTATATGTGTGTGTGTTTATCTGTGGATAGAAAAAGGTAAGCATATTATATAGTCATTATTTTTCATTTATTTTTTAACGCCTAATTTAGCTTTCGTCGACTTTTTTAATAGAGAAGATCTAAGCATAAATCTTATAAATAAAATTCTATACACTGAAGTGGTTTAGATCCCCCCTCGGATATTGAGATTGTCTCATTTCATTTTATCTCAACGTCCAAATATCACTAAAAAATAAATACTTTTTAATTTCAAATCTTAACTTTTTCTTCCTTCAAAAAATAAAAATCTTAACTTTTTTATCTAATCATTTAGAGTACCGCTACATCCACAAGGGAATTATACAAAATAATTGCACAAACTGTCGTGACTTCATCTAATCTGTTAGATTTACTTTACAATCTGACGAGTTATTTCAAGTCACATCAATTTGTAGAATTGCTTTTATGTAATCTCTTTGTGGCTTAAGTATTTCCCTAATCATTTATACCTAATCATTACTATTTGTCCAAACTTCTAGACAAAATATAAAAAATAATTCAATTTTTTCAAATCCAAAAAAATATATATATTAAAAATTATATTCTAATAATATTTTAACTTTATAATGTTTTTATTCAATTTTTTCTCTCATTTTTTAAAATTTCATAAAATATCTTAACTCAAACTATTCACTACTATTCACTAATAACTTGACTATTATTTACAAATATCTTATCTCATCTCATCTCATCTAATTAAGAAAGTAGGAGGTGATTGTTTCTGTAGTTAAGAAAACTAGACATGGTTTCAGGTGGGGCTACTTGACTTGCAATTCTGATTAGCTCGCAGGCCGAAGGTCCATTGACACAGGCGGGCTGGACAGATTTTATTACAAAGCATTACAGGGAGGGAGGGTTCTTGCTTAATTTTATTCAACTCGGTATGTACCCGTCCGCCCACATGATATATATAAATATATATATCCCTCTTTATACTTAAAAGCGGCTATAAATAGATGAACAGTGATGAACAGTGATACGTTTTGACACTTGTTCCGCGTAACACCATCTCTGCATCTTCTTCTTCTTTTGGTCTTCTCTTGATGGTGCAGGGAACAGAGGCAGTAGCTAAGGGAGGTGGGCTTGGACATGGGCCGTGGTGGCCTAAGGCAATTGGTGGCGGCACAAGGAGGGCTGGAGGCCGCGGGTTGAGAGATAGAGAATGGGATGAGGCCCACGGTGCCTCGTGGTGGCGCTGCTAGCGACTGTGGGTGGTGGGGCTAGGCGTGGGTACACGAATCTATCTAGATCCGAGAGGGAGAGAGATCCAAGGGGAGGGAAAGGGCTTACCACCTTACGTTGGTGGTCGGCATGGGGACATCGGTGGCGTTGAGGCCAACGAGGCTAGGCCGAATGGGCAACGCATGGCGGCAATACAAGGATCTAACAAGATCCGAGAGATAGAGAGAGGGCTTTGGGAAGGGAGAGAGAGAGAGAGAGAGAGAGAGAGAGAGAGAGAGAGAGAGAGAGAGAAGGACCTGAGATGGGGAAGTCGTTGGTGACGGCGTGCTCGTGGTACCGTCGACGTGTGGCGGCAGCTGGCTGACGAGAGGTGGCGTGAGGGAGAAATGGTGTTGCTGATCTTGGGTTTTGATGAATTTTAGTTGTTCATTGGTTGAGCCACTTTGGTTTTTTTTACCTGATCTGTTTGCTTGCTTGGAAATGCGAGAAGCGAGAAAAAAGGGTTTCCTAACCGTAAGGTATTTCTTTTAGGTTTTTTTTGTTTGGTTACTGGGTAAGAAAGTGTAGAAGATAAAAGAAAGTACAAAATTTCTCAATTTCTTTGTTTTCTTTCACTCTCTGTAGCTCACCGATGACGAATCAAAGCATCCATCATACATCGTCCAAAGTAAATGATAATGCAATAATTTTATCCTATAACAAATTATAATATAAGTAATGTTGATTTATATAATTTAAAGAAATATTAATAATAAAGAATAACAATATTTTATTATTATAGGGTATATAATAACTACTTTAATGTAGATTTCAATTAATGAGTGATTGGCTAAAAGAAAAAAAATTACATTTTAGTCAAATTTGTAACCTTTTTATCTACTTGTGAAAATTTTGTGAATCAAAGAAGTGTCTTATTAATGAAATAAAAACATAGAAAACATTCAATTGGGCATACGTGCTTAGGCATAACATCTTTTACTAGTATATATATACATATATATATATAATAACATTAATGTCGAAACCCTAGTTATTAAGATAATCGCTCACCTCTTGTTCCAATTAATTATTTTCTCCATTTCTTCTCATTCTGTTATTCATCTTCACTCTTTCTTTTTCTTCATTCCTTCTCCTTCATTCCTTCTCCTCAATTCTCTTCTTCACATTGCTCTCATATCATGAGTAGCGCTCAAACAGAGACCCACAGTTATAGATCTTTGGCATGTAGAGACCCATGGACATGGATCTCTACTCTAGACTAGACCCACAAAGGGGTCTATCATGACCAAAGACCCATGCATGGTGATCTCTATGCGAGCATATTTGCAATTTTTTATAGAGTTTTTGCGTTCGATGTTGATTTATTGTGTTTAATATTGCCTTTTACAGATTTGGAGATCAAGGGTGAATGTCCGTTCAACTATGATGTGCGGAGCAGGCTAGTGGCGGGAACAGGAAGGATAGGGGGCATATGGCCACCCCACCCACGTGGGGAAAGGGTGGAGAGGGGGTATCTACCCGCACATATAAGACAAGTAGAAGCTCTAACTTCATCTTCGAATTATCAATTTCACCACTTATACCTAGTTTAGAATATCAATGGAAATATGCATTATTCATTTTTTTTTTTAAGGCATGTTTTACACTCACATAAAGATTTCATAAAATTAAAACATATAAAATGATGTGGCTTGCTGGTACATTAAATTGTAAAGTTCTTTTTATGATATATTAGATCTAATATGTCACATCAAGTTATATCAATTCTTAAATTTGCTTTTACTACACATCTTTATGAACCAAACTTGTCTCACCTTTTAAAGCTTGAAACTTGTCAAATTATTCTAGCCAAACATCTAAAAAGGAGACTGTTAACGTCGTGTTTTGTTTACCTAGACAAGATTCTAGCAACTCAGATCAGGATATTCACCCGTGAACACAAAGAAGAAGGTGGGCTCAACATGGTCCTGAGAACTTCCGATGC
Source organism: Juglans regia (assembly GCF_001411555.2). Taxonomy (NCBI): domain Eukaryota; kingdom Viridiplantae; phylum Streptophyta; class Magnoliopsida; order Fagales; family Juglandaceae; genus Juglans; species Juglans regia. The sequence goes on from NC_049910.1 coordinate 10,674,486, forward strand.
CTAAGTTAGTCTTGCGTATTTTCGGTATTGGCCTAAGAATAATCGAGTTCAGAGAGAATTCTTTGTAACTGGGATGTGGCTTTTATACAAAGTTTCGAGGGAACATTCAATTCCCCGTGTCAAGGTTAAGCCTTCCTGCTCGCATCTATCTTAGTCTGGGTATTTAATGCGACATGGTGTTCTGAGGCAAAGTTTTCAATGCGGCGTGGCTTCTAGGACGGTGCTTTTAATGTGGCGTGACTTCCAGGGCGAGCCCCGATGGTGGGTGAAAGGCACTGTCATTTCAGGTCCCCTCCGTCAGAGAAGAGAAATTATATTTACAGTTCTAGAATACACAAGCACTACGCAATCCCTTTGAGAAAAGTGAGTTACTACTAGACCCACATGGAAAGAAAAAAAAACTAATTTTTTAATGGTGTACCACACTCTTTTTCAAAGGAATTGCACGGCGTTTTCACACTCCACGACTGTATCTAGCACTATTCATCTGAGAATGGAGGGTCGTCCGCGTCTTCCGTTTATCTGGTGACGTAAGTCCCTTAATGCTAGATTTAAAAGGAGATGTCAGAGTCGGGGTGTCTCATCTATCCCTTGTGTCTGGTTTCTCGCGATATGCATCATTCTTTCTCTGATGCAACCTAGAGGATTGGACCCCTTAGGCAACTCTAGGGCCTCGGAAGAGTGAGACTCGGGCTAGAACAAGACCCAATGTTGGGCCCAGGCCCAATTTCGATGGGTCGGGTGAAAATTCCCCTCCCAGAGACCAAAACCGTTGAGGGCAATATGGTTATTTTTCTAGAATTTTTTTTGTTGTTTTCAACACACATTATGTTCTTTTCATGATCAAAGACACGTGGAGAAAACAACATATTCGTCATTTGTAGAGTGAAGATGTTGCCAAAGGAAAGTAAGATTAAGATGTTTTACGATTTTTTAACTAAGTTTAAAATCCACATTAAGAGAAAAAAATTATTGCCAATACACACCTTTAGGAACTACACTCATATTTCAATCATATAGAGAATTATAAAAACAATTATTTTGTAATTGACATGGCCTGGTCTATATAGCAGATTATAAAGTAAATTTGATAAGTTATATATATATATATATATATATATCCAACTAGTGTTGCTGGGAGCGGCCCCGGCATCAGGCCCTCTCGGCCCATCCATATGCCCCCACATGGGCTCAGGTGGGCAATTCGTCCAGCCCAAGCAGGCGAGCGGGCTTTTCAAAAAAAGAAAAGGAAGAGTGTGATGCTTCACCCGCCTGCCCCGTGGAGGGCCCAAACTATAAAATGAGAAAAAAAAAACCCTAGTTTCATCATTCACATATTTTTTCTCTCTCTCAATCCCTCCATTGTCAACCCCCCCCCCCTCCCCCCATCTTTCAATCTCTTATCTCTTCTTTTGTCCCCGGCCCCAACCCTGCAATGGTGCAATCATGAGTTTGTGAAGAGACTCACGGCCACAAGAACCACGACCACGACTAGCCATGGTTCTCTGCCCCGAGCCACAAGCAACAGCTCGGCCATGGATTTGCTCAGAGAACTAGAGCCACGACAGGTCGTGGTTTGCATCGCAACTGTACTTTATTTTATTATTTTTGTTGGAAATGATTTTTGTTGTTGGATCTATGTATTTGAGGTTTGATACGTGGACTTGATGGATAGATTTATGAGGCACTTGGAGTCGATTGGGTGATAAAAACAATTTTACACCAACCAATTGAAGGCTACCACATAGGTGTCTCCATAGTTTTCATTTTGCACCCTCACACAAGTAATAAATACAATTTCTTTGGATCTTTCCCCCACCCACATGACCGTCCCACTCTCCCCTCATCTCTCTCTCTCTCTCTCTCTCCAATACGATCTTGTTTAAGATTTGTGGGGCTTTTGGTTTTCAAGATTTGTGGGGCTCATCTGAACCTTCCTTAAAGGTAAAATTTTTTGTTTGTTTATGTCCTCATTTTTATTTTTGTGGGTCTCTGGTTAACCCTTCTCTCTCTCCAATTGTTTATTTGTTTATTTTCTCAAATTATTTTAGGGTTTATGAATTTAATCAACTGAAACAACCAGAAGGCATTTCTCTATCTCCTTTTTTTTATAATCTTTTTTTAGTTTACTTTTCTCACTATTATATTTTTAAAATGTAAGGATCATATTTATTAATTTATGTAACATTCTTTTTATGTATCCATCATTTTTTGGACCTGGTTCGAACTTGCATAAGCCAGGGAGCAATTCTGAAAACCTAATTACAATTCGTTGTTGAATATGAAATAAATATTTAAGTGCAATGAGAATCAAAGATTGATGAATGTTTGATAGTAGAAAGCTTTTCTGATAGTCCGTTTCAATTGAAAGATTATTATTTAATTAATACTCTAGTGACTATTGACGGATTTTCAACATTCAATCACACACACATGAAGTGTTATGTGCCAATAGCTGTAAAATGAAAAAAAAAAATGGTAACATTAAAAATACATTGGAATTTCGTGTGATTTTCTTAAGAGTTTTGCATTCAAATATGAAGCAATTCATGTGCCATGATCATGAAGAAAAAATTAAAATACAAGAAAGAACGTCTTTGTTATATATATGAAGCAGTCCACTGATAACATTTCTTGGCCGACGTCTGCAGTTTGGAGGGAATGCCACAATAACATAGTGGTCTTCGTCCCAATATCATTTCATCTTCTGCCCTCATAAAACGTAAACTAGATATGGTGTCTCCGCCACTACTTACCATATTTCTACAAAAGAATATAAAAACAAGCAGTAAACAAACGAGTTCTATACCTCACTCTCTTACAACCATTTTGATGGCAGTATAGATTTACAATGGTATTTGATAGTCTCAAAAATAAGGAATATGTGGAGGTGGACCACTTCATTCAATTGCTTGATTTTAGTACATTCAAAATCTCAATTGTGGTGGCTAGCTCACCAGACATTATTGCAAAGCCCCACACAACTCAATCCCCCTGAAGTGATCTTAAACTACAGCTCCACTAAAATCCTTTGCTTTACTTATTATCTTCACAAAGATATAAACTGCATTGGGTTCTTCCTAATTTGAATGAACCCCAAATTCTCTAGTCGTATATTGAGCTACCCCACAACCCATTGGAGACCAAAAAAAACACAACCCAGTGCAAAAAGAAACACAAATTTACATAGTTTACATAAAAATTTCTTCATCAATTTGTCATTAGTCAAAAACTATTTATTTAGTTTACGTAAATTTGCATAGTTTACATAAATAATTATGTGAGAATCATACCCATAAAGCATATATCAAACCCATAAATCAACCTCATAGTTATCAGGAAAGGCCTTACAGAAAATGGCATAAATCAAACCCATAAATCCAATTCCTCAGTCGAGCACCAATTGGTCTCTTGGAGCATCAAAAGAAAAAGCAATGTTACGCATAAAGCATATATCAAACCCATAAATCAACCTCATAGTTATCGGGAAAGGCCTTACAAAAAATGGCATAAATCAAACCCTAAAATCCAACCCATAAATCCAACAAAAAAATGGCATCTGAAAAAATCAAAAACTTACCCACGATTGTGAGAGGATATCGGCGCTACGCTGCGCTGTGCAAGGGTGAGAAAATCGACGCTGCAATCGGTGTTGCGTGAGAGGGAGGGGTAAAGAAATCAGTTACGCGAGGGAGGGGACTTCGGGACAAGACCGAGTACTGGGGTCCATATGCAGCCCGCCTCCCACTAAGGGCAGGTAGCAAGCCTATATCAAACCATCTTTGTTTATAAACTCCTTTTTTGCAATTCTATAAATTAATATCATATTCTTTATTTACTTTTTTTATTTTTCATGTATAAAACGTTCAAAATCAAAACTAGATTGGAACTCTCTTAAGATGAGAAATGAATGACTTCTTAAACCAGATTTTGATTTAGGTTGTGAATTTACTTTTTATAGTCTGGGAGTACTATTTTTTAGGTAATGATAGACTTAGGCCAGGTTTGGCGGTGGGATGAGACATAAAATTTTCATCTCATCACATCTCATCATTACACCTTTTTTAAATCTCCATATAAAATATAATAAATAATTCAATTTTTTCAAATCTCAATTCAACTTTTTCAAATCTCAAAACAATAATATTACTAAAATATAATATTTTAAACACTAAAATAAAATATAAAATTCTCATCTCACCTCCCAAACCTGCCCTTACTACCTCCTATTATCCTTTTACTACTCTATAGTATATCTGAAATTTTTATCTTTTATTATTTTATTTTTAAGTATTTTTTTAATATCTTTAATCATTAAGAAAAAAATTAAAAAATATACAATTTCATTAATAGTCATTTCCTTAACTATTAAATAAAAAATTAAAAATAATAATAAATAAATGATAAAAAGTAATAAATCTATCATTATTTTTTTCAATGAATTCCATATGAAAGGGCGCACTTAAACAGAAATATTAGCAAAAAACTGCTTATAAAAAACCATTTGGAAAAAGCTGATTGCCTGTCCTATCAAATATGACCAAATAGGATCGGTATTCACATTTTGGTAGAACCACAAAAGTATTGATTTTTTTATTTTTTTTACACTAAATAACCGCAAAGGGCAACAACCAACCAGCTAGATTGATCACTTTTTTTAATTCCATAATGATGTAGTTTGACGTTATTTGTTAAATCTATTTTATAATAAAAAAATATTTATAATATGATGCATCATATTATAATATATTAATTTATAAATTCACTTTTGTAAGACATGTATTTGAGGTAAAACTGTACAATATTCCAGATGATTGAGATTATGTTCCCATTATCAAAACTAAGTGCATGGACAAGAATCAAAACCAAGTGGTTGGAAAAGTTTTCTAATTCAATCCATGGTTCCTTTCACTGAAGACTTCTTCTCCTTACTAGATCTCCAAATCTTCGTAGTAAAGCTCTCTTTTTTCTCAAGTTTCTATCATTATCCGAGTCATCAAAATGGGTTTCATCCAGATGTACTGTTTCCTCATCATCTTGGAATATAGAGGAGGGCTTTTTGCTGTTATGGGCAGTTGAATCTGGTGAATGATCTATAGTGTCGAATATTGAGCCCCCAAGTGACTCATCATTCTCAAGGTCACCCTCCACATGATCCTTGTGTTTACTGGGAGGTTTCAGGTCCTTGAGACTGAAACCGAAAGCTGTGCACATTACAGTGCCATTGTAATGTTCCTTATCCCTGGAATTTTGAGTCTTCAGTTTTCTCCCTGTCTCCTTATGTTCGTCTTCTTTTGAACATGTATTCTTGTCCTCCTTCTTCACCTCCTTTGTTGTTAATGTTTCAGAAAGCATCCTCTTCAACTCTTTGATGTTGTCAAAAGCAGCGGAATGGGTAAGCCTAAGGTTTTCATTCTCTCGAGTAAGGAAATCCAAGGCATCCTCCTTTTCAGCCAGGCTATCCTTGAGCTGGGAATTCTCATCCCGGGCAATCCCTGCTCCTTCTTTTGCAACATTAGCTTCATTCAGGGCTTGTTTAAGGATGTCACGCAGTTTCTGAGTTTCTTCCTTGGACGCCATGGCCTTATTCTCAGCTGCTGTGAGCAACTGAAGCAGTCTTCTGCTCTCTTCTTGTGCAGCAAACCTTTCCTCTTCGGCTCTTTTGATACAATCAACAAAGCCGGTTTCTTTCCCATTCCATGCCAAGAGTGAATCTTCAGCTTCTAATCTCAGCCTCTCTGCATTGTTTCTATATCGATCAGCTTCTTTCCTTGTCTCACCCAAAAGTAGTTGGTACTTCTCCTCCTTGCTCTTTAGCATCATTTTCAAATTCCCTGCCTCCTCTTTTGTGTACTCCAGCTCTGCTTGGGTTACTCCGAGTTTCTCCTTTATTTGGTTGGCTTCTGCCGCAACTTCTTTCAGTGCTAATGCTAAATCATCCATCGCCTTCTTCCCATTCTCCTCTGCCTCGGTTGCCAACTTCAGTTCATTTTTTAGCAAATCCATTTCCTTCATGAGAGTCGTTCCCTTTCCCTTGAAGGAAGCAGTTTTCTCACTCTCCTGTCCATGACCCAAACTCTCTAATGTTGTTTGCATAGCAAGATCATCGTCCATGCAACTTTGGGAATTTGGAACACTTTGCCCTGATGAGCCCTCCAATATTTTCAAACTCTCACGAAGAGAAGCAATCTCAAGCTTTGACTCTTCAAGCAGAATCTTGGTTTGCTCGAGCTGCTTTGTCTGCGCTACCAATGAATCAAACGTTTTCCTATCAGAATCCTTTTCTTTCTCTACTTCTGCCTCTAATTCCTGAATTCTTTTCCTACTTTCGGGCAATAAGGCTCTCGCACTAGCCTCGGATCTTGTCAAGTTATTCAACTCCATTTTTAACCTGGCCAATGAGGCATCTCTCTGTGCTAGTTTTTTCTCCAAACCCTTTGCCTTTGCTAATTCGATTTTCAAAGACACGATATTCTTTTCTTTGATCTCAAGTTCTTGACTTGCAATCGACAATGAATCCTGCACTGAGTTCAGCTCCATTTTTATCTCCTCAACTTTCGTGGTGGACAACGCCTCACTAAGCCTCATGTTGGCCTCCAAAGCCAGCATTTTCATCTCTTTCAGCTCATCAAGTGCTCGATCCCTTTCTTTCTCGGTTACACTTAATTGCGCCTGCGACTCTTTCAGCTCCTCCTCAAGCTGCCCCATCTGCTGCTGCTGCATCTCCAAAACTCTTCAAAAATCTTGACACAGAAAAAAATAAAAAATAAAATAATTACAATTTTAAAAAATCAATCTTGCCTTATCAAAATCAAAGTAAACTTCGGTTTTCTTTTTTTCTTTTGGTTATTTATCAAATGAATGTTAGAATAATTTCAAATATAGATTTCATTTGATTGCATGTTGTATAAAACGGGTTAGATATATATATATAGCTCACAATGGTACTTTGGTTTAACCCACTAAGTTGAGTGATCATTTGGGATTTATTGCACCTTAGTAATATAGGATTATATCCTATCTAAATTGTGGTAAACTTACGTATGTAGGATTAGAAACTTAAGGGTCTTTATTCTGGAATTTTTATAGACCCATTGGAATTTGAATCCTTAATAGGAAGACTCCATAAGTTTTATATTTATAAGAGGCTAGGTCCCCTCTCCTCTCTATACGTCCATTGGCGTGCCCCATCGATAGCTGATATTTTGTGAAGAGCAAGGAAGGAAAGATCGGTGTGTCTGCATTCTCAAATCATAACTTCCGCAAGTACATTCTCTACATTCCATATTCTATATTTGTTCATTGAGATTCTGTTTTCTAACATATTTTTCGTGTTCTTACAATGAAATCTAAGAAAAGAACAAATTAATTAAGTTCCTTAGGAGTAATCATCACATTGATGCATGATTCAACAAATCTATTCTAAATCAAAGAAAAAATCACCCAAAAGAAATTATTTATACCTCGGGTAGTTTCGCAACCTCCAAAAGCTTTGGATTGATTTCTGATGTTACAGATGACTGGCTGATAGGTATGACTAATGAAGGATTTGTTTTGGAGAACACAAGACCCTGAACTAGAAACCAATAATGTTTTCGCCAAATCCATGAAACAACGGGTTAGGAAACTCGGATAAGCAATCAAAACGTGGGTGGAAATTTAAAAAAGAAAGAAATTGTAATTAAACCCACCAAAGATTAAGGCCTGAAAACTGTCTGGAAAGGGACAATCCCATAAAAGTGCAGCAAAGCATGGAATTTTCAACAGAGATTGATATTGTAGAATGGAATGAAACAAAAGGATATCGGTTTAGACGGGAAACGTGTGATTCTTTGTACTACGTATTTTCAACTAGAGGAGAGAGACAGAGGGAGTGTGTATCTGTCTTCCGTGTGTGTTTATGGAGGAAAACCCGAGGTTGGCGGATTTTCCACTAAAGGAACCTACGGCTTGAATGTAGTGTTCCGCAGCGGCAAATATGAGAGAAATGAGAGGTGGGTGCTACTTGGGAATTTGGACACAAGTTTGTCGAACGTTGGATGATAAACAGGATTTTATCACACCTCAGGATCGATCCCTGTTGTTATTATTTATTATTGTTTTTTTTTTTTTTTTTTTTCATTTCATTTACTGATGTTAGCAATGTACTATAGTTGTCAAATGGTATCATTTTCTTGTGCTTGGAACGGATCTTCGTAACCTGACCATGCGTGTGTATATGTTGCTGGGAAATGTCCAAAAACATTGTCTCTCTTTCCGACCGCCCGGTGATGAACTGGGAGACGACTAGACTTCCAACAGCGACCAACTGAAAATCCCATGACCCGAATAAATGAAATCTTTAGGATTCGTTTGAATCTCAAACACATCTTAACTCATCATTATAATTTTTTTAAATTTCAATACAAAATATAATAAATAATTCAACTTTTTTAAATTTTAAAATAATAATAATATCAAAAAATAATATTTTAATAATATTTTATTATCTCAACTCAATTCAACTCACTTTAACTTCTAATCATAACTTGCTATTATATGCTTTAACTTGCTATTATATGCTTTAACAATCGAAAAAGCTGACCCACCCAGAGGAGGGGAGGCCCATTTAGAATGGAGTGGCCGTTTCTCTTGGGTGCAGCATTTGGACGTTTTCATTCTTGCCTTTTTATTCCAGTAACGTTTGTGGGTACTTTCTTTTAGTACACGTCTGTGTCCATAGCAGAAAGGGGAAAGCTTCATCATTCTCCCATTTCTTATTTGGTCATTGGCACAATGAACGAGTGTATTAAAAGAACTAGAATTACAGGCAGAGCTAACCCTGGCTTCAAACAAGAAGGCAGCGGAGAGTCGTGCACCCACGAAAAAATTGGAATGAAATTTGGTAAAAGCAAAAGTCCCAAGGCTGCCCCAGCGCCAACACCCTCTCTCGAATCTCTCACATTTAGTAGTGGCGCAATACGTACACGAAACAGAACCTGACCACACTATCTGTTACCCCAACCACAATCAATTCCAACCAAAAGTGATACAATACCCCAAAATTCAATTTCATGATCATCATACACTGAGAAAGTTAACAATCATCCAACAACTAGAATCTTAATAGATTTTAAAGGGAAGGGCGGCGATCTAGGAACATATATAATAAAACAATGAAAACCACCAAACACATTAAATTATCAAATTGTCGAGACAAAGGCATCGTTATGAAATGTTTGCCAGTTATAACCAATATATATATCCAACTACAACTATCAATATTAGACCTTCACCTATTAGCTGGCTACCTAACAGAATTTAATAGAAAAATAACAATACACACAATCCCACCATCAACTACCACCAAAACCATATATTCAATTCACCCCCACCACAACATCCACATCCAAGCCCCCATTCGAGTCATATTTTTTCTTAAGCACGCTCACCCCTGATCCTCCTAGCCAGCTGGATATCCTTGGGCATGATGGTAACCCGCTTGGCATGGATCGCACACAGGTTGGTGTCCTCGAATAGACCCACCAGGTAAGCCTCGGCCGCCTCCTGAAGAGCCAACACCGCATGGCTCTGGAAACGCAGATCGGTCTGCAATGGCAGTCACAAATGATTAGCAAGAACCATTTACCAGGCTATACCTTCTTTACCCAAAAATAAATAAATAATTACCTTGAAATCCTGGGCAATTTCACGGACAAGCCTCTGGAATGGCAGCTTCCTAATCAGGAGTTCAGTACTCTTTTGGTACTTACGGATTTCTCTGTTTAAAATGGGAAAAAAAAGAGGACATTTAGTAGTAGATCGAACAAGTCTTCCAACCCCAGAAAGCAAAGGAAAGCATGTTCTCCTAACCAAAGAGGAAAATTACTCGACTTACCGAAGGGCAACAGTTCCAGGGCGATAACGGTGGGGCTTCTTGACTCCACCGGTGGTCGGGGCAGACTTACGGGCAGCCTGTGAATAGTAGCAAAGCCATGGGATGACGGATATAATTAACAAATATTCAAGAACACTACAATCACAAGAGAGACAATTTAGATTCCAAAGTACAAACCTTGGTAGCGAGTTGCTTCCTAGGAGCCTTTCCACCAGTCGACTTACGAGCAGTTTGCTTCGTACGGGCCATCTGCAAAAAAATACCCAAGTCATTAGAATGAAAAAGCGAGACTGAATAATATTGTCCAAGATCAAGTTGTCCTTTCCGAAACAGAGCGAAAATAATCTCACAAATAGACTATAGACAGCACCAAAAAAAAATAATAATAAGAATAGGCTAAGCTAGACTAGATAGAATATAAGTTTTCCCAGATTATAAATGTATCTGCACACCCAAAAAAAAAAAGACGAGATAAATATTAACATTGAGCAATTTTAAGATTGGAACTGCACGTCCTTATATTTGAAGGCAGACTTTCTGTTCGGTTACCAAGAAAATTAGAAGAAAGAAAGATAAACTCAAATGCTTCATGTTTCTCCAAAACAGGGCGAAAATTTCAGACAAAAATAAAGTTTTCGTGTCCTCTTCAAAACCCCATATTGAACAAACTCAATATAATTACAGATCAAGGACACTTTGCCGCAAATTTCCTAGTCCACCAAGTTTTCAGAAACCATGGCAGGTCATCTAAGAAAAATCAACTACATCACAAAAGAACGATCCAAAAACACACTCAAAACACTAATATTATGAGATCACACGACCACAAATCAGACACATACCTTCTTGATTCCAAACCCTAACTCTTAAGGAATTCAAAAGAGAGACAACGAGACAACGCAAAATTTTAGAAAAACATGAAAGAGCACCAAATCAGAAAATAGATAGAAACAAAAACCAAAATTTCGAACAAAAAAATGAAAACGTACCTCTCCTCTTCTCACTCGTTTCTTCTCTCTACTCAATGAGCAGTGTCTGCAACAACCAAAGATTCGGATTTAGAAAACGTTGGGGGTTATATATAGCCTATGACGATAGGATCGAACGGATAGAATTTAACATCCGTGTGTTTTCTATATACGGAATCAAACGGTGGATGGGGGCATAACTTGTGTTTTCTCGACCGGAATGGACGGTAAGGATGTGGTTTTAGAGCTTTCACGCGGATTGTGTGCAACGAATATCCTTTTCCTATTGGTTGAAGCAACTTAACTCTTTTTCGGGTTTGTACAAGGCCTTTAGAAATTCCTGTATATAAAAATAAAAATAAAAATAAAAAAACTCTTTTTCGGAATTTTCTTTTTTTTTTTTTTTAAAGGTTCGCTCAACGTCGTGATTTGATTGGTTTTTATGTACGGGTCGGGCCCAGTGGCAGAGTCGCGCATGCACGCACTGAGGAGAGAGAGAGAGGATGCGGAGGTAAGTGGTGGCGAGATTGCTCTTTCCAAAAAAGGAAGGAGCACGGAGCTTCTGTAGCAAGAGAGAACCCCAAGTCCAAGGTACCTTCTTTCTCTAAAATCCTTTTCCTTTTTTGTTTCTCTAGGTACAAGCTGAATCTCCTCATTTTTCAACAAGACAACAAGGGTCTCCCCCAGTAGATATTTTCTCTCAAACCTCAACGAACCACTCTGATCTCGATTCCCATCTCTCTAAGGCAGAATAACCCGCAGAGGGTTTTGCTGACAATGGTGATACCCGTCGGAGAATTTTGCACCTGATTTGGAGACTCATGAGGTTTTGCACCAAGATTCTGTCGATTTTGATGACAATGGGGATGCCCAGTTGGATAGTTTTGCCTCTGGGGATGTGGTTTCGGGAACTCGGGGGAAGAATCGTGTGATGCTAAATTGGGATAGTTTAACCGCCGGGGAGGGAAATGGTGATGCTCGGATTGAAGCTATTGGTTTTGGGGATGGAGAGGGGAGGGGTTATGAGATTAATGTGGAACAGTTGGAGAATCTGTTGTCTCTTTTACAGAGTAGTGTTGATGGGTCTTCGGAGTCGAGTCTTGATGACATGAGTTTGACCCGACATAAGGAATTTGTGGTGAAAGTGCTTGAAATGCCACTTGTTTCGGGCGAGAATCTGATTAGATTTTTCAAGTGGGGTATGAAGGAGAACCCGAATTTCAGGTAACGACATGAGTGGTGGATGCAGTTGTTTGTGGGATATGTGGTGATCTTAACCAGAAAGATGCATAGGCCTTGTGGGATTTGATTAAAGTAGGTAGGCGAGAAGAAGAAAAGCGTGTTGAATGTGGAGGCTCTCGATGATTTTAACAGCTTTGTTTTCAAATTTGGGTAAAGAGAAGGGCCACGTTTAGAGGTGTCTATAACTCGTTTGGGGATGATTTCGGATGTGTCCCAAATGTGGATGCATAATTATTTCACAATCGAAGCACTGTGTAGGCGGTCAGTTTTTTTGTTTTGCTTGGTCCATATGCGAGAAGATGCTCGAGGCAGGAAGCTTGGCAAGATCATTTCACTCTGTAGGGAGGATCAAACCGTGGGATTTGGAGATGTTTGATAAATTTTCTAATGCAGCTTGGAAAGACTCTGTTTCTGCTGTCGTTCGTGGTTCGTTTAGGATGATGGGAGATGTCGGTGGGGGCGAAACAGTTTTTAATTCAGTTGTCAATGGATATCCCCTGTGATAAGATTTGTATATATTGTAAACTTGAATGGATTTTGGTGTTCAATACAAAGGGAAATGCTACAAACTCACAATCTCTTTTGCCTAAAGGGAAAAATGAAGGAGAAAGGATTGTATCTCGATGGGATCACAGGGGATCTGATAAGAGCAGTCAAGGAGAGGAAATGGAAAAAAATATATATAAACTCCCCCTCCCTAACATTCTTAGAAGTTGCGTTAAGAAGGATCTTGTGAATGCGATGAAATGAGAATTTTGTGAATAATAATAAAATATTTTCGGTTATAATGCTTTATTGAGTTGTGAGAAATGAGAGAGAAAAGTTGAATAAAAATATTAGAGATTTACTATGCATCAGTCACTATTCACTCTAACACCTCACACCTATAGTTTATTTATAGAATGTAGAGATGTTTTTCATAGGATATGGAGGAGTTTTTCATAGGTTGTGGGGTATAGAGTGGTAGATAGGGTATAAAGTTAAAATAATTTTTGAATATTATTTTTATTTTAGTATTATTTTTATGATTTATTTAAAAATTTAAGAAAATTGTAATAATTAGATAATGCTTAGATGGAAAAAGTTGAAAATTAAAAATTAAAAAGTATTTATGTTTGAGTGATGTTTGAGAAGTAATATATAAAAAAATTTAAGATGAGATGAGTATAATTTTCCAAACATGCTATAAATCATTTAGCTTACGAGTGGGTAAAATGTTTTTCTTTCTTTTTAACCCGATGACCGTAATTATAATATAAATCAAATCCTCATTTATGACCAAGAAATATAGTGAACCATCTTTAAAAATAAAATAAAAAAGAGAACGGAACCACCATAAACTTTATTACTCCTTGCTTATGGCTCAGAAAAACCCTCAAACATAACAAACCAAACAAAACAAAAGAAACTTCCCCCCTTGCCAATTTTACCAACTATACAATTTACCAAACAAAAGAAACATATAAGCTATACAATTTTCCAACTACGTCGAACATACGTTGTGCCCATTTTATTCGATCTATACTGCCCTCTAATCGACCAAGGAAAATAAAAATAATCTGTGAACAGCTTATTTTCCCCCAACGCACCACCTTTAGCCAAAGAATTCGCTACTTGGTTCCCTTCTCAAAATGAATGCTTAATAGAGAAATCAAAGCTCGCCCACAACGACATCAACTCATCCCAATAGTCCCAAAGATACCATACTATACATTTTCTAGCGAAAATCCATGAAACAACCAGCAAAGAATTGCACTCTATGCCCCAACTGTTGACATATTTTTATTTCTTCTATAACCGTCCAAAGCTCAACTTCGTTATTAGAACAAGTACCAAAGAATTTTGCAAAACCAAAAACCAAATTACCTCTAGAATCCCGAAGCAAACCACGCTAAACTTGGGTTCCCAAAGCTACTCATCCAAATTTAGTTTTAAACGACCAGTACACGGTCTTAACCATCGCACCACTTTCACCTTCAACAAATTCTTTTCCATTGTCGGCACATTTAAACTCCTCAATTTGCGCTCATCAAAAATTGAAAGTTTTGAACCTTGACCATCCGACTAGCAAGCTGCTGAGCCCAGAATTTGATCAAGCTCCACACTTCCAGTAAGGACTCGCCTCTCCCTTTCATCCTTGCCATGCATCTTCTGCGCCCAAGTCTCCACACCACAATATAAGGAAGTAGCCCCATCAACATACCCATTTGTGACTGTCGAGATGCCCTATTAAACTAGACTTGGACCCTCTCCTCCCAACTCTGTTGAGGAAAAAACGGGATCCCTAACTCTGCTGATACCTTCTTCCAGACTGCCATGGCAAACTCACCATTGCCTTGGACATGCTCTAAGTTTTCTATGTGCCCACCCAGACAGCAATTGCAGTAAGATACTAAAGGAATCTCCAAATGACGAACATGTTCATCCACACTTAAGCAATTAAACACAACCTTCCACAAACACCTCGATACCTTTTTTGGCAAGAATTTATTTCACACCCATTTCGCCCATTCAAACTTTGGCATCTTAACTCTAATTATCTCTCACACCAATTTACTAGAAAAACATCCACTCTTCTTGGGTAACCATAACAAAATATCATTTTATTTTTCAAAACACCAACTGATTTCACGACTTCTAAAGCCTTCTAACTTCCAAGCATCAACTGAAGACATTGCATATTCCATCTATCATTCACAACCAAATCTTGAATTTTAATATTTTCATCCAAGACTTCATTCCTTCCTTCAAACAGCAACCCAGTACCCAAAAAATTGTCATACCACAATGAGACTTCCCCTCCCGAACCTTCCATCTAGAATTTCCAAGTAACACCGGCATCACCTCCATTATTTTCTTCCAAAACAGTGAACCCAAGCTTCTATCACCACTAAGCACAATATGAACATGCTTTACATGTTTGGTCTAAAAAAAGTTCGCCCAAAGTGAGTTTTGAGTCTAGAGATTCCAACCAAATTTCAAAAATAAAGATCTTTGTACCAATCTCGTATCTTCCCTTTTAATCCAAATATCCAACTCAGCCTTAGTGACCAAAAGCTCCTCCTCGATTTCCTCAGAGTAAGACACCTGCAACTCAAAGTCAAGAATGTTCAACTCTCTCTTCCAACTCCCTCATCACTGCACCAACACAGCCAAATACCTCTTTATTCCATACACGAGCTTCATTTTTAGCCTTTTTAACTTACCGGCTAATTTCAATAGTCCTGAGCTACAATCAATCGATTCCTTCCAAGAAACTTCCACTGCTTCTAAAAACTTTTCGTGAGAGACCCACATGTTTTGAAATTGAAAAGGAGTCAGGCCATATCTCAGACCCCGAAGTCAACTGCAACAAAATAGATGAGCGATCCAATGTTCTTCTACTCAACAATCTGGCATTTGCTTCATCAAATTTAGACATAAAGTCTTTTTTTTTATAGGTAATCAAAGATAATATATTCAAAGATATAGGCATAGCCTAGGTATATAGGAAGTATACATGAAAACACGCCTCACTAGCGGATACAATAGAAAGAAGAAGATCATGGACACTATGCCCGTTACAAACTATAGCCCCAGCCCATAAGAACAATGTCTTAAAAAAGAAAACTTTAAGCTCTTCCCTTGTTCTCTCTTGATCATCAAAACATCTAGAATTTCTCTCCCTCCAAATGCACCAACACATACATATTGGTACCAATCTCCAGATTGCCACTACCTAAGAATCTTCGTGTAGTCCTGTCCAGCTTGCGAGAAAATCCACCAATCTCCAAGGCATACCCCAAGACAAACCGACTCTAAAGAAGAAATCACACCTGTCCATTGCACTCTATCAAGGCATACCAACATTCTATCAAGTTTTGCCCAACTTCTAGTCATACCTTGTTGTCCATTGCACCATGATAGTTGTCTTCCTTCTAACCTTAAATCCAATAAACCACACCTGTTAATACAGGCATTAAAATCATTCATAGCCAATAGGAGCCTCAGCCTACCACCCACCCTTTCCTCATTGCTTCTAATAATGTTAAAGCCCCCCAACACCACCCATGCCAGTCCCGCACAAGACACTCCACTCAAATGAGACCAAAGTTCCTGACGCTCAATTTGAGTGCATTTAGCATATACAAATATTGTTAACAAATTTCCACCACTTGCCTCAAATAAACCATTCAAGGATTGATTAGTTATACCTACAACATCCATCTCAATTTCATCTTTCCAACACGCCCATATTTTTCCACCCATCTCCAAATTAGAAGCAAAATTTGTAAAATGCAAACTAATAGCCCACCTCTCCAATCTCGACAGCTCCTGGAAAGGTTACGAGATCACTAATACTAAAATATCATGCTTTTGAACTAGTTTTCCTATCCTTCTTTTCAATGTACCCAAACCCCTCACAGTCCACACTACTATTTTGTCCATCATAAATTCAATTTTTGAAGTTCAACTTTCACCCAACGAGACTTCCTCACTGAAACTTTTTTAAAGGGATGATCCCCCAAAATAGATCCAGGATCCGAGCCATAATCCTTCTAAGCATTAAGAGTAACTTCATTCTCACCTTCCGACAAAATAGCAAAAGTATTAAAACACTCAAAATCTCCACCAGTCCGCCTAGTATGATCACTCTCTTCCTCCACAACTATCTCTCCCTCCACTCCTTTCAACACTTTTCCTACAGGTACAAGAGCAAGACTACTCTCTCCAACTTCTTTGTTCTCAACCGAAACCCCCGCCTTAATAATTTCCCTCTCCTCAACATGATCCCCTGAATGAACCATCATATTCGAAACCTTATTAGTAAACTCCATCGTTCAGCTGCAAGATAATCGGATTCGCAGATATCCCCTCAACCTTTTCCTGATCCCCAACACTCAAATTTGTAGGTCCAATAACATTCTCCCCTGACACTGTAGGCCGAGACTTCATGTGTTTCTTATTCTTACGGCCAACCTTCTTCCAAATTTTATCTTCTCCCTCCTTCCCAGGCACCTTCACCCCCTCCTTCCTAGTAGGCTTAGATTTAACTCTCTCACCAGACCTACATACCACCGAAGTATGACCCTATCGAAAATATTTAGTACAATAAAAACCTTTTTTCGCATTCACTACTTCCTGCCAAAGCTGATTTTTTATATTTATAATCAAAGGGAAACCACCAACCAGCTCATCTTGTAAATCAACTTCCACACATAATCTTGCCTCCGTCGCTCTTGTTCTATATATAGTTGCATTATCCGTACCAAGAAACCTTCCAACCCGGGAAGCAAGAATTTGCAAATTATCCAATCTATAAAGGTGTAACGGCAACCCTGGCACAAAAATCCATTGAGGAGCAATAGAAGGCTTCTTATGAACATCAAAATCCACAAACAGTTAAAAAGACGAAATTGACAATCTGCAATAATTCTTCCTTTGCCCGCCCACACATGAAGATAATCTTTCACATTCGTCAAATGCAAAAGCACATGCAAGTCATCCATAAAACTTATCATCGGAACTTCACTAAAACCCCAAGTCTTAATGATATGTAACCTCAGAACATCAATAGATGACCTTGATAGAAATTTCAGCACTAACGCAAACTTTTAAATCTTCTGCCGCCCTATCCATCTCTATGTCCAAGAACACGAAACCCAAATCGCCGTTAATCAATTCAGGTTTCCGCAGAGGCAACTTGAATTTCACAGACGGCAACGGCCTTTGAAGCGCTTGGGCAAACGAACGCTGATCTCCCCCCTCCAATCACTGACGCTTCCTTCTCCTTTCCTACCCCCTCCTGCGGACTTGCAGTAACTCCTTCCCAGAACTCACCCCAATCCCACAAGCAATAGGGGCCACCGGAGGGCAAGACAAAGTGGCCATAGGCCGACCCCTGAGCACCCATACGAAGATGCACTAACCCTAGTAGAGCAAAATAAAATCGCCCAGCCACCCCTAAAAGGACTAATTAATTTGGTTCGGCTGTATGGAATTGGCTTATTGTTTTCGTGCTGTTGGAGACCAACGAGCTTACTTATATAATCTGTTGGATCTAATTCTCGGAATCGGAGTGATATTTTTATGTCTTGACATCATCACATGTATGGAACATTACTTTGCTAGCCATTTTGGAGAAGCTGCTGCTTTCAACCTAAAAATAGGGTTTTGACTTGGCAAATGCCTACCAAGTTTACTGAGGTTGGACAATGTAGTTCTGCATCTCGCTTTGAGCCAAGCATAATAATGGCCACAAGCAAGATTTGCTTATTTTAATTCGAAAGCCATTGAAACGATGGTTTTTCATATGGTTTGGGAGTAGCAGCTACTCTAGTGTCCTCGGCATCATTTATACACATGGATTAACGGTAGCAAGCTAATCCTTAAATAAAATTTTCATGTAACATCATTAAGATTTGCTTAATGCATGAACATTTTTGCTACCCAAAAAAACAAGTTTCAGTTCTCAACTTCTAATAATTTGGAATATCCACCCAAAAAGAGATCAATTAATCATTAGTAGATTTCTATCACCTATCCGATTGAGACAGCAATGCCCAACAAGATAGCCAAGTCAGACTTCATTTCAATGCCCAAAAAAATAAAAATAAAAACAGATACACCGAGTAAGAAGTAAAAGAAGTTGGAAAGCCGAGCCCATAATGGTATCAACAAATAGCATTCAGTCAATTCCCGTGTCCTAGAATATTTGCAAAAACTACGCTAAAGAGAATGAAGAATAATCCAACACCTCTAACAATGGGGGCATGAACAATTAGAACAAAATCGAAAGCCTCTAACAATTAATATGCAATGCTCAGACTAAACCTACAAATCATCCTACACCCCCCTGTCTTGACCAGAACACCAAAATCACCATACAAATTCAGCACTGTTGAACCAGCGGGGTTGCACATAGGCACAATAAAACAAGCAGCAGAAACCTCACTCGGACATATAGAGAATGCTTGCGTAACAAATTTTTTTTTTTTTTTGAACAAATGAAAATTTATTTTGGGGTTTAAATCATGTATGTGTGAAGAAAACTAAAAAAAAATCTAGTTATGCAAACATGGATATACCTCTAAACCGCCAGCTAAAGCTCCCCTTAACGAATTATATTCCTCCTAAAATCTCCCCAAAAACCTCTCGTATATATATTCAAATGGTCACTACCCCCATTAAACTGCAGAAGCTATCAACGCCTGAAGGCTGCAATATAACTTTACAAGCTTACTTTGATATGTGTGGTCATCACATGTCATCGAAGTGAAAATAGTCAGCAACCCTGAAGTGCTTTGCAAGCCGGACGACAGAAGACCGCACAACTTCAGAATTTGGAGAGACAGAACTAGGCAGATGGGGTAGGCAAGCAGGAAGATATTGATCACTATCTTCTGAAGGGCAGAATAATAAAAGCACAGATTGGCAGAATATGAATCTGGAGAAAACCAACAGGATATGAATATCCAACAAGTTAATTAAAAAAATATAACAAGATTCAATTCCGCAGATATTGTAATTGTCTTTTCATTATGGAGTTGGCCTCCTAAATTATTATAAGGTTTTGATGACGTTCAACCTAACCCTGTAAAGTGTCCAAGGTCCCTCGCCCTTAGACAGTAAACCCGGGTACACGACTCCACCCACCAGAACCATGTATCAAACAATCCAAGGGAACTCCTAACGGGGAATCCAACCTAGAATGTCTGACTCTACACCCCGATGGATCACAAATGATTATAAGGTCAAGTTCAGTTAGGTCGGGCTGTAGGTCCCATTGGACCAATAATGAGCATAACAAATAATAAATAATAATAGATGCTACTTTGCTCAAAATGAAAGAAAAAAATACCTTAGAATAAGCCGTCTAATAAATGGATCATTTAAAACTTGTGCCCAAACAATATCCACGCTAGTTGATGTACAAAGTATGACTTCCCACTTAGCGAAGGCAGTGGAGAGTATGTTTTCCGCATCATTGTAAACATCCTAAAAATAAAGCCTCGTTAACACATTGCAACAACTAGAATATAATGAACTTGAACAAATTTAAAAAAATTCAGCAATTAACTTACTGAGTCAGTATCAGGAGAGGAGAGCCCAACCATTTGGCAAAATGCTGGTAGAGGAGCAGTCAAGAAAAAGGTAAACTGACTTCCATTTTGTGATAAATCAGCATTTGATGGGTTCTTGAATGCTGGCCTCAAAGGTGAAAGGAGTAGAGCAGCTGGCTCTCCCCTTTCCGCACCATGTAAAACCTGCAAATCATTTATCAGTAACATGGAACGTAGAAGCAACTTTAGAGAAATAAGAATCAGATGTACTCATGCTCGCTCATTTAATCTTGCAACGAAGAAACACTATATGTTGGATAAAGGTATATGCTAATACAATTAAAAGGAACCTTAAAACATTTGCGTTTTACAATTAATCTTGGCACATACCAAATGTATGGGGTAAAAAATGCAATGCTTGAATATATGTTCTAGGAGAGAATGAAATAGTAGAAATATTCTACCGGCTTTGGACGTACTTTTTCCATGAGTTCTATCCCCAAACATTTCCTTCAGTGAAAGGGGTTCTCCAAATGTCATTTACATAGTTGTAGTTAAAACAAGAAGTTCAAATAAACTCTGTAAAATAAGTTATAGTTGAACAATGCTTGTGGGGATGGGGCATACACATCAAGGGGTGGTGGCGGTACAATTGGAACCCTTTCAATGAAAATCGCACAACTCAATTTGGTTGGAAACTTTGCTCAGTCATATGGGCAAAAATAAGACCTACAAAAACATGGAGCAATGGCACCATATCAACCCAGTGGACTTCCATTGGGTTAAATTCCAAATCCCAGTCTTAACATTTCGAGACTTACTCCAATATTAAATTTAGTGTAGATATTACAATAAGCACAAATTTTCATCATGACTTTAAAGCAGCAAAACCTGATTTAGAACATATATACTTATACTTAGAACATATATACTTATCTAGAATAAAGCACTAAGCCTATCAAATCATATAAAAGTTTTGACAAACCTGCCTTGAATGCATGGCTATTATCACTATCAATAATCAAGAAAAGAGGTCTACGGGTAAAAGGAATTATATCACCAGGGTAGAGATTATTTGAACCTGAAAAATACAAAAACAAACTATGTTAGTACACGGATGGTATGGGGATTATGCCACTCATAAATGGAATAGAAACTAAATAGCACTTAAATTAACAGGTTCTATGCACAAATGCTTCAAATACATAACACGCAGAGCATGCATTCAATATAGGTACCTACCACGATGTCCTCTTGAACCAAACCACAGACAACTATCATAATAGCCACTTGACTCTCCCTTATGATTAATACTCGATTCAGACATATTGCTATTCTGCTCTTGAGAGAACTGAAAAGTTACTTTGTTTTTTGAAGATTTCCGTGATCCACCGGAGCTTTCCATCTGAGCAATATTACTACTAGGACTAGCCTTCCCTGCATGGATAATCATGTAGGTAACTAATCCAGGATAACAAAAGCTCAGTTATTATTGTGGTTACATAGAACTGACAAAAACCTGAGGCCGATAGATATAGTAGCATAACACTATCTGGAGGAAGCTCCTCGGAAATTGTAGCCATAACCTGCCCATGCATCACTAAGTTAAAAGCAGACTTACTAATGAAAACGCCATGAGAGAAGGAAGGATAAGTTTTTTTTGCAAACTTGATTGCTGACTCAATGAACACACTACTGATGTGGAAGCTTGCCGCATCAATTAGTATAAAAACATATGTTTTTTTAAATTTGTTTATAATTGACGTGGTCCCCACAGTAAGCGGTGTGTTAGCACACTGGATTGTAGGCAGTAGAACCCTATAAGATAACTAGCTACAAATGAAAGTTGGTTCAACGAGGTTGGGACTAACACAATGCTGAGATATGAACTCTTGGATACTAGAACATGGAGTACCAATGCAAAAGGGTTGATAGCATCTGCTTTTCACAGGATAGTATCCACACTGACACGACAACCCCCCCCCCCCCTTCCCTCAAAAGAAAGCAGAGACAAAACATTGTGTTTAAGGGCACTCCATATAGAATTTACGCCTCGAGATATGATATCCAGATGAGCTTCATTACTAGAAGAGCCTATATAACCAAGCATCTAGGCCACCTAGAGATAACTAAGCACTCCAATATGAATTCTCTTCTGATCACCAGACTAAAAACTTAATAGAATTTTCAATTTTCTACCGATCCAGAAGTATAAGCAACAGTTTAGTTGACTAGGAGAAACCAAGCAGGTGAATAAGTGATCACAGTATAAACAATTAAGTAATGCCTTAAAAACTCACCGCTATCAAATGTGCAACAGATGGTCGGTAGAGAATAGCTTTCCTTGGATTTGGAGTTAAGCTTGGATCAGTCATGTCTGCAGTCAACTTTATATCAATCAATCCAGATGCTCCAGAATGATCAATTGAAGTGCCATTCCCATTTGATTCAACTGGCCGCTTTTGATAGAAAGATTCACTTGGCTCCCATTCCAAACATTGTAGCATTCTAAAAGTATCCAAAGTAAGTTCAGCAAATTTGACCTGAATATAACAAGACGTGAACATTTGTAAGATTTTCCTAATGCAGGAATTAATTAATGATCCATCTAGTATAGATGATCTCTAATCAAGAAAAATACATTTAAACATGACTTATTAACCTCATTTCGGTGATAGCTTGTCAGCAGTGCATCTTGAAACTTTAGGACCTTCTTTGCATGGAAGCGAGTCACATATGGAAGAGAAGCTGGATGCGAATCAAACATACCACAATAACGCAACGGTCTAACATCCATAAATGCTGTATCAACTTTCACAAAGTGGACAACTTCTTGCACTACTTGCTTCCATTCTTTGAAGTTAGTTTCCTGACAGGAGAGTATAAATACCCTTAATCATGTCAGTATACGACTGGAAAGTAGTATCAGTTGATATTTAGAAAGATCAAAATTCTAATTAAAGATCTTAAACTAAACCGGTGAAATTTAGGAGGAATCAATGATGTCCGTGGTGATATTCATGTAAATTTGAAGTTAGTTTCCTGACAGGAGAGTATAAATGCCCTTAATCATGTCAGTATACGACTGGAAAGTAGTATCAGTTGATATTTAGAAAGATCAAAATTCTAATTAAAGATCTTAAACTAAACCGGTGAAATTTAGGAGGAATCAATGATGTCTGTGGTGATATTCATGTAAATAGACTACCAAGAGATATACATTTAAAGACTCAATTTAATACTCCTAATCTTTTAAATTAATAATTCCTCAAGTCACATGCATCCAGTTAAACATTTTACATCACCAAAGGTTTATTTTCAGAAAGTAAATTTTAATAGTTTGATTTATAAAAGTCTGTTAATAAGTGGAAGGCGAATATTGTCTTGTAAAAAGAGCAAATATTCAACCGTTCTACTTTCGCCAATACACTATTTTTGCAGTTTAGGTGACCCGTGGAGCACCGTATTAAACAGTCCATCCAGCTAAGCTTTTTCTGGATTAAACTTCTGCGATACCTATTCTCTAATTTCTTGATGTTGGTGCCATGTTAATTTTTCCAAGAAACAGCATTCAGCCATTAGTTTTATATCACTGTCAGAAGTAACAAATTAGAGCATCCATAGACTTGCTGGCAAAGGCAAGACTTCCTTTTTATTTCTGTTTTCTTCTTGCCCCTTTCTCTCTTTACCCCTTCCTCTGTGTGGGTTAGTCACCCCGTCAACCAAGCAAATCTACTGTACAGATCAGTTTTATACATGGCAACTCGCTATTTAAGCCACATTTGGGCCAATAACGCAACCGCCATACTTTAAATAAGCATTAGTTCACACCATAACCTAACTTTATCATCTTACTTCAACTATAACACAACTTTACAGCTCAGGATTTGGTCATACAGTTCATCTATAGACAATATAAAAAGGTAATATCTATTAATTTCAAATTTATAAGTCATATTCTGTTATTCACGTTAGAAAAGGGCATAACATGAGCATGCGAAAGGTACTGCCAGTCCAGATTCCATAATCTATATATCTTAGCTATCACGACAGCTCAAATAGCATCGTCTCACTTCTAACCGAATCTGGAGTTCTTGCAGACATAAACCTTTGAAAATTGGATAAAATATAAATTATTACTTAAAATTTCTTGAAAGATCCTTGCACAATTTAAACTGTTTTCTTTCTCAAAGAGTTTTGAAGTATTAATCATCCTCCGTGCTCCTAACTTCTAAGACGTTGTTTGGTTGCTGAGAAATTGAGGAAAATAAATGAGAAACTGAAACCAAGCATTTCTTATAATCTCTTAAATAATAAAGGAAAATGTAAAAGCGCCTTGCAAAAGTTTGTATACATATTGAGTTAAAAAAAACTTTGACAAGTAGAAATTGTAGAACAAGGCAACTCGAATTACTCCGAATTATTTAATCCATTTTCCCAGCAACCAAACAAATCCAAGTGCGAGTAAATAGAACCAATCCCGTTAAATTTTACAGTACATAAAGAACAAGAGAATATAAAGAAAGAAAGAAGATAAAAAGTCGTACGAAAGTTAAGCTCTAAATTCACAAACTCCTCGTATAGCTAATATAAACGAATAAATTACCCGAAAAGCAGCTTTGCTATCCTCAACAACAGCCTTGAACCGGTCCACGAGAGCCTTCACCATGTCGGTCCTTTTCAAAATCAAGGAGACTAGTAAAAACCTGGCGTAGAACCTCAGTTCCTTGAACCTCACCCCGAGGTCCTTGCTGTAGCCTTTGGATTCCTCGAAATACCTCCGACTGAGAATCGCTTCGTAGAAGATGTAGGCCTCGACCAAGAACCTGGCCTCGCTGGTCCGCATGTACTGGGAAAAGTAGAGCTGGCCGATCCGGCTGGCGATCTCGCCGATTTCCCAGCGGTTAAGGCCGGACTTGAGAAGGTCCCCTCGGTGCTCTTGCTGGTACTTCCAGAGGCGCGTGTACGCCTTGAATACTTTCTGGAAGTAGTAGTGGCTCGTCACCCGTCCGTACGCAGGTATGTCCCGGACCCTCGCGAACTTTTGGTCCGCGCCCTCCACGAGCGCCCGGAAGGTCTGCGCAACGGCGTCGTTCTCAGCCATGTCGTGCCCAAACCAAATCAAAAATCAAAAATCAAAAATCAATCCTCCGAACCGTAATGGTTTCCTCTCGCGGCCATTGGAAAATGAGGAAGTCTTGGAAGAAAGAGAAAACACCAGAGAGAGAGAGAGAGGTGGACTTTCTGCAATGAGATATTGGATGATTTGACAGTGGGACGACGGGGAAAACCGGTACTTGCTGCTATCCGACTCCCGCTACAGAATAGAGTGCTCTCCTGCTCCTGTCTCCTCCTGGCGGGTGTTGTTGCTGTGATGCACGCAAGTACGCCTTCCTGGGCATTCTTTACCGTTGGATGCGTTTTTGGCTCTATAATACTATTGTCCTATATGATTCTATTTTCCCCCTTTTTTGAACTTTTTATTTGCAATAAACTTATCACTTTCTTTTTCTTTTTGCCAATCCAAACTAGGGGTCAAAACGCACTCCGACTTTCGACTCCTATCAGAGTTTGGAGTTCTAACCAGTATAGAAAACGGACTCGAACAAATAATTTGTGTTGCGTTCATTCGAGCGAACAATCTATATAACAAGCAAACATCACCCAAAATTTAACAAAAAAAAAATTTTAATTTTTACAAAAAAGTTGGAATTCGGAATTAAAGTTCAAAGTCCATATAGACTTCGACTCCGGCTCCTACTCCGAACTCCGATTACTAGTTATTCCGACTTCAAATTTTACAAAATTTAGAATTGGAGCCTTGTTGAAACTCGAAAATTTTACCTACCCCAAATCGAAACCCATAAAAAGAAAACATCATAAATTACATTTTACATCTTTCAATTATTTTTTTCCTAATTTACGCATTACATTGTCAAAATTGATAACTAACAAATTAAGTAATCAATATAAAAAGATATTTTAGCCAAGTATAAATCTTATAAAAATAAACTCACAAACTGATGTACTTTGATGTCATATATATTAGATTATAAAATTATTTTTATTGTAAAATAAATATAACATATGAAATCATATCAGTTTGTAAAATTACTTTTATAAGATCTCTTTGTAGTTGTACCATTCTCAATAATCAATAGTTGACAAATTAGGATAAGTCACAAAAGTTACTATTGTATGGTACCATGCTCAGTAAAAGATTAACTAGTTATAATTGGTACTCTTTATGCTAAAACACATGATACTATTGTATGGACAAATTAGGATAAGTCACAAAAGTTGGATGACAAGAAGTTCACCAATTGTTGCATTGGATAAAGAACATGAAAAATGATTGAATTACTAAACTATAACAATTTGTTTATAACTATTATTTTATTATGCAAATTAGGTAACAAAGTTATGCAATTTTACATTGTCGCATGTAAGAGAAACGACTAAGCAAAAATTTAAAGTGGTACGATGCTAGGGTGCACACCAAATGTGCACTCCAAATATGCACATCAGTGTAAATGATTTTTTTCTTTTTTTCTTTCAAGCAATTTTTATACATCTTTAATCATTGACAAACAAATTAAAAAATATAAATTCACTATTAGTCACTTATTTAAATATTAAGAAAAAAAATTAAAATATATTAATTGACATATTTGGTAGGCACATTTAAGAGTCATACTAGAATTTTCCTTTTTGGTAAGCTAATTATCAAGTCATAAGTCTTTTAGAAAAAGACGGAGGGATGAAATTAGAGTAATGTAATGTCTATTTTATATGTCTATTTTTCTCTTACTCTAAGGTTGTGTTTGGTTCTCAAGTTCAGTTAAGTTCAGTCTAATTTTAAGCTGAGTCTAATATCCAAACACTCAACTCTCAAATTATTAAACTCATCCCAACTTAAAACATTTTTACACGTGGAACCCACAACTTTTTTTAACTTAAAACATATTTATACGTGGGATTCACAACCTTTTTCAATTTTTCATAAAAAATATTAAACTCGTCTTAATATCCAAACACACTTTAAACTCAGTTTAGATGAGTCTCACATAACTCACTCAACTACTCAACTCATTACTATTTATAAAGAATTAAACTCAACTGAGTTCAGCTCAACATCCAAACGCAGCCTAAGTTTTATAATTTAGATAAAAAGTTTAAAAGGATTTTAATTTTAGAAGAGAAATGTTATATGCTCTTAATTTATACCACTCATTTTGCTCCCTTGATGTGGCGCTACATGACTTGTTAACATAATTAAAACACACAAATATAAAATAGTAGAGGAAGTCTATGATTTTAAACTTCTTCTTTTTTGTATTTTTGGGCATTTTGTTTTAAATATATATTTTTTAAGGTTTTTTTTATAAACTAAGTAATGTGGTGCTACTGTAATGTGGTGCTACGTCAGTAAAATAAAGTGAATAGTATAAATTAAAAAACATGATAGCATTATTCATTTTAGAATATAGGTTTTTATTTCCTTGATTTGATTTTTTTTAACAAACGGATGAAGAAGATTAGAATTGGATTGAGTGGAGTCTAGATAATGATAAGTCTATAGTGTAGGTTCACTAATCATGTCCTAATTATCTGTAGAGATCATATGAGACTTGATGCTTTTTAGGTTGCTTTTACATGTTGAGATGATTTTAAATGATCTAAGTTAATAAATAGTAATATTTTATAAATTATATTAAGATGTGTTTGAATATAAATATATTGAAGTATGTATTTGAACCTATAAAATATATTGAGATGGATTTAAATTATTTTATAAAAAAAAAATAATAAATTTTATCAATAATGAATTTAAGAGATGAATTAAAATACAACGGAGCATGACCTTAAAGTTTACATAATGGAAGGACTATGTGTTCGTAATTTAGTATATTAAAAGGAAGGGAAGCGATTATTCTCTTGTATTTTTGAGTATTCCGAAGTGGAAGTACTGTCGCTAGTGTTTTCGGCAATGGTGCGGCTACTATGCCGCCACATTTTGATCGCTAGACATATCGCTCAGTATAAAACTTTTTTTTTATATATTTTTTAATATATTTAAAAAAAATACATTAATATATTTAAAATCAATTATTTAATTACTAAGTAACAAAAAAATTAATCAATGGTCAAATAGAGGTGTCAACTTAGAGAGGTAAAGTAGACTTTCTCTTTTCACAAACTCACCAACAACAATAAAAACAAGGGTGCAGCTACCATGCTGTCTCATTTTGACTATTGGGCATACTGCCCAGCGTAAAACTTTTTTTTTTCACATTTTTTTAACATATTTAAATATATTTAAAAAATAAAAAAATATACTAATACACTTAAAATCACTTTCTTAATCACTAAATAAAAAAAAATAATAAAAATTTTAATCAACGATCAAATGGAACTGTCAATTTTGGGAGGCAAAATAGACTCTCTCTAAAAACAATATTATTCTCTGCTGGAAACGAGAAAACAGAAAAATACCACAAAAGCAAAAGGTAACAATAAATTATTTTTTATCAATTATTATTTACCATTTCACACTTTATATTTTGTAAAAAATATATTTATATTTTGTAAAAAAAAATTATAAATATAATATGTGAAAGTTAATTGTAACTGATGTATAACGAGACAATAAAGGCAAACGGGAGATAAAAACAAAAACCACAATCCTCCCAAACTCAATATATGAATCAAGGAAAATGATTTATATATAATATTTTTTATAACATTTTACCTAATTATGTATTAAATGAAGTAATTTTATAAAATATCTTCTAAAAATAATATTATTTTATAAAAATATTTTTATCATATAATATTATTGTAAAATATATTATAAAAATATATTATATGTATATGATTACTCAAGAATCAAATGCATCACAATCATGCTATTATATTCATACATCTATAGGCAGAGATAGCTGTAAAGCTATTTGTACTTGTGGTCAAGGTGTTTTGCCCAAAATGTATATACAATTATTGAACCAAATTATTTTATTTTCAGTCCGGGAATTGACACTTACAGTAGTTTTCATAATGCCACAAATAATGTCTCATCCAGGTGTAGGCCGTAATTATTCATCCATTATTTTATTTTAAGAGAATAACTTCGAAACAGACTCCAGTTATAAATATTTTATATAATATAATATATTTATTTTATAATAAAAATATTTTTATAATTTAATATATTATATTAAATCACGTTAATTTATAAATTTAATTTTATAAAATATTTTTATAACTAAAGCATTTCTCATGCATCATTTGTTGTAATCTTAATGTCATTTGATTTTGGTTAGCGTAAATTATGTTCATAATATGATTTGATATTATATATATGATATCACAATAAATCATATTAGTTTGTGAACTCTATTGAAAAATTAAAAAAAAAAAGTAAAATAGATGTAAATGAATACTCCGGTTCTAGTTTTTCTTAACTGGTAGTTTTACTCTCACTATTGAGAGCTGCCGTTTGGGCTCCTGCTAATTATTTCATTTTTTTTACATGTATTTTTTTAATATATAATTTTTTATTTTAAAAAATTCATAATATTATTAAAAAATATTTACTTCCTTTCTTATAAACGATCAGGTACTAAGAAAATAACTACCACAAAGGCAGTTAGTTCTAGGTCATGGGAAGCTTTGAGTTGTTGAAGCGATGGAGAACCACTTCAGAAAAGGGTGTCCTTCTACCGCTTGTTCCGTAG
The DNA here is from genome assembly GCF_001411555.2 of Juglans regia. Lineage (NCBI taxonomy): Eukaryota > Viridiplantae > Streptophyta > Magnoliopsida > Fagales > Juglandaceae > Juglans > Juglans regia. The sequence continues at coordinate 10,704,352 of NC_049910.1, forward strand.
ATTTCATTGGATGTTTGATACGTTCTTCACTAGGATTCCTTGAGGGTTACAACATAAAAATAAATAAATAAAAATAATCTGATGGTACTATGCCGCCTGGCTTTTCAGAGCATTTCTAATGTAAATTATATTTTTTAAAATATATCAATTTTTTAATTATTAAATAAAAAAATTAAAAATTAAAATAAAATACATGAAAAATCAAATTAAAATAACAAACTCATTGGACATGGTATTAATTTCTTAAAATAAAAAATAAATAAATTATTATCCAAAGTCGTAGAAGTTGGTTGCCTTTTGGTAAGTACAGGTCTGCACACAACTACCATGTGATCAGCTGTGCATCATTCTCGAATCTCGATCCCCTCTGTATTAACCAAAAGATATTTGGACAACCACCAAATGGCCAAAACGTGATGCTGATATCTTCTTACATATATCAGTCTTTTGATCTGTTTGGAGAATATATTTTGTACTAATACAATCATCCCTGCATGTTTGTTTTGCTGACATTTTTTGAATTATTTTATATACAATTATTTTGAAAAAAATAATATTTTTATATAAATTTTATATTTTATTCAATTTTTTTAAAATAATTACATGATTATTACATAATTATCAATTACAAATATATATTTTTTAATATATTATTGGTGTTGAATTCAATTATTACAAATTATAACGATCTGTTATAATTTTTAATTCAATTATTTTTTACAATTTAGACAGATATAGATATAATTTATGAGCCTCTCTATATTTAATGAGAAATATTTTATTCACAAAGAGATCTTATAATAATAAATTTACAAAATTGATTGATATTAATATAAAATATTGAATTATAAATCTATTTTTATTTTAAAATATATATTATAGAAATTACGAAAATTTTGTGTGTCCATTTATCTTCAAATTATAATAATATGTGTAAATAAAAAAAATTAAATCTTAATCAGCAATATCACTGAGCCTGGTGTCTTGCCTTTGCCGCCCTAACAAGAAAGGTAGGACTGACCCTAAGTGTCTTAACTTTGTTGCAGCAAGAAAGGTGTCTGTTGACATTGTTGGCTAATAATTGTACAACCATTAGAATTGGACCCCCTTTCTGAGAGTATCATCATCATGTGAAATCCACGAAGCAAGCTCAATTATTAGGGAAGAATAAATAAAAGAAATCTTGTATATATTATCAAAATTGGACTGTAACCACTCACTCATTCATTCCAATATTATGCGGCACTGAAAAGGATGCCAAAAGTTGTAATTTGCTAAATAAAGGGTCCGTCCATTCAATAATAACAGCTATAAGCCTCTATATATATATATATATATATATATATTTTATTTAACTTTTTCTTACATATGTTTTTTAATACTTTTAAATATTTTTTTAAAAAATAAAAAATATAATATTATTATAAAAATATTTTCTTAATCATTAAATAAAAAAAATTAAAAAATAAAACAAAAAATACATCGATAATTCTAAGCAATAAGAATAAGTGATAATAGTAACATTTTTTTAAATAAAATTATATAAATTTAACACTTTTTATTAATTAATGAAGTAAATAAATTTAGTTGTATGTAACATCATACGAATTTCTTGCATTTATGATATAGATAAAGATAAAAGCTGATCTTTATTTTAAGAATAAATTTTGAGAGAAGTTACTGTGCAGCTGCATTTGGCAAACACATGACGTGTCTGAAACGGTGCGTTTTGTAAAGTGACTGACTGGCATCTACGGATTTATTTGATATTTTGAATTCATTTCCTTTTGAGAGAGAGAGAGCTGTTGATGAGAAAAAAAGTCCAAATGAGAGAGATACCCGATGAGAGAAAGAGAGAGCCAATGAGAGAGAGCCGATGAGAGAGAGAGTCAATGAGAGAGAGACCTATGAGATTGAGAGAGATGGTGCATTTTGCATTAAAAAAAAAAAATTGACACGTAAGATGTTACGAACCACTACAGTGACTTATTCCTATCAAAACATTTTAATGCTCCAAGCATGGCTTTATCATCTTTTCCTATTTTCTATGGACGTCATTTTCTTTTGCTTTCAGGTAGAAACTTGTCCTATTTATTATTAATATTTCGTCCTTTTCCTGTACATGTCATTTCCAGAAGCTTTCAATTACAAGAGTAGGAGTTGGGCGTACAAATTAAATCCCAACTTCAATTTTATCTGCCCCATGAAAACAAAACTCCAGTTTTGGCTGCAAAGAAAAAGTAATAAAAATTTTAGCTATTTGTCCATTACAAAAGGAAAAACAATGTTTATAAAGAATAATATTAAATATAATCGTGAATTGTATAAGTATTTTATAATTTTTTTAAAAAAAGAATAATACTAGATATAAGTCCTGAATATACAAACTTCGTGCAAGCCCTTTGTAAAAAAATAAATCTTACTAATAAAAAATAATTTTTTTAGACATTTTTAAAGTATGGTCTACTTTTTTATAAAGATTTGTTCAGAGCTTATTTATTTGGAGCGTGTACAAATTATTTTTTTTAAAAAAGGGGGGTTCACTATTAAAAATTATTATTTTTTTACATGTGAATTTCGTATTTACTCATTTTTTTAAAAAAGATTGCGTGACACTTACGTACTCGTGACTGTAAATATCATTTATCTTTTACTATGGGATTTACCAGCATCCTTCTACCATATGATGATGTAACATTCAATGAATGAAGGTTATTTATTATGTTCTATCTGTGAACATACCAATCATTTAATATCACGTTAAGAAATGTTAAAATAATGATGGAAAAAAAATGATAATTGAAATTTTCATTTTTACTTCATTATATTAGTACAAAAATAGTCAAAACACTAATATTTATTAAAGTAAGTTAATGTGGCAAGGTTTCACATCAGCAATGTGTTTAGTGTGTCACTAAACAAGTTTGCAAATATATTTATTCAAACAAAAGAAAAATATAAGATAAATGATTTAGGTTCTCATTAGAGATTAAAATATTAGTAGTAGTCATGACACTCTTTTCAAATTTTTTGTCTAAGAAATAATTTTTTATTTATTTAATAAATTTAGTAATTCGACCCGCCTCTAGTTATCTTATAATGTTACATGGAATGACAGCAACCAATGAAAAACAAAATGGCCCATCCATGTCAAGAGAAACAAGCTAAGGAACAGAACGGAATGGACACCAAAGGAAGTGGAAAGCTTTCTTTAGTCTTGTATGAGAGAATCTTCCAAAGCATTCCCGTTTGAGGAAGTTCAAAAGCGATTGATCCAAAAAAGAAAGGAAAAACAAACGAAGAGCCATCTGACCTGACCTGACCTACAAATGATGAATGGAGGGAATTAAGGAAAATTTTTACACTTTTTTCTGAGTGGCTGGATGTTTCGTGGCAGTGTGGGTCTTGTGACCATTATTTAAATACAAATATTTTTAAATTAATTATTATAAATTTAAAATAAATAATAATTTAATTTTTTTAAATTCTAAAATAAAAATAATATTAAAATATTATATTCTAATAATATCTTTTAACTCTATAATATTTTTTATTTAACTTTTTTTTTCCTCTCATTTCCTAAAATCTAATAAATACTTAATTCAAACTATCTCGTTACTATTCACAAACCATCTTACTATCATTTCATCTCATTCTCCAATCATCCAGTCTTGGGTATTTCACCGTAGTGCAGCATATGTTGTTTTAACTTTGAGTAATTGTTTATATATTTAGCCTAAGTATTGTGTATTTCTTTTAAAAAATAATAATGCTATCCATCCTACTTTGATTTTATTTTCATTTTAGAATCATCAAATTGTAATAAATGTGTCATATTTTATATAATTTTTTTAGATATAAATCTCATATTTATTAATTTAAAAAAAAAAATATGCTAGACTTACACATTCAAGAAATACAAATTTCATTTCTCCTAGAGTGTCTATTTAATTCAATTTGACATTGTATCGAGTGTTCCCATACCAGATGCAATAACTTGATAATTAGAAATGATTTGGATATAGAGCCCTTTCACAGGTCAAACACGAAGAAGAGCAAAATAATGATTGTTAATTTTTTGCACGTTTGGTCAGTCAAAAGATCATCTGACTGTATAAAAGCTTGTAAAAAAAAAATATAAACTTGCCTTTCTTAATATATAAATCATCAAATGATTCATTCTCGCACAATTTATGTAATATGCATTGCATTTCATCGCTTCAAATTAAGATTAAAAAAAATGATATTTGTAGTTTTAGAATGTGCAAATATTGCCAATTCTTTTTAAAAAAAAATGAATAAATTTAAGATTTACATGAATCTTTTTTTTTTCTTTTAAATGGAGTATGTGTGATTTGCATACTTTAAGACTACAATTTGAGATCGCTAGAGAACATGACGGGATATACTGCAACTTTGGAGGTAAAACCCTTGAAATCTACCGCCCATTCGGTAGGGGAGGCACTTCGAGTTCCACAGTCCGAGGAATCCTGTAGGTCTCACTCAATGACTCCAACTCGACGAGAGTCACCTCTAAACACCATGAGAAGCCATCAAACTCCTCTGAAACGGTGTCGCTCTGCCTATCTGGGCACAGACAGAGTCAAAAGGTCTAGCCAGCCCAGAAGGGTTCAAAGATTTCTCGAGGGTCATTAGCAACCAAGGAGAAAGAAGATGAATCAGAAAAAACAATGCAAGGAGAAGTGCTTGAAAGAGGAAAGGGAACACAAGATATTCAACAAAATAGAGAATAGACAAAGTGACATGTTGCTGAGAAATAAGGGGACCTTATATAGGCAAGCTCGACGGTTGACATTCCGAGGCAGTGGGAACCCCCGCACCTCACATAGTACCAGAATCCTGCGATCGTCGTGATTTCAACGGAGCATATTCAGTGATACGAATTGGGAAATAAGTAAACACCTGACGGGAATAATTACGAAGGGACTGAAGATGCGCCATTTAATGCGAATCGGACCTGTCGAAATACAACCGTAAAAGCTGAAGGTGAATTGTTGCCAGGTATTATGTAAAGACGAAAATGCCACTCGGATATGGTTGGAAAGCAGAAATGCAATACATGAGCATCGAGAAACCCAAGACTCCACGACCCCGAGGCCGCATAGCCAAATTTGCAAAAGTTGGTTAACCAAGGAATGAGGAATTGTCGGGATAAATGTAAAGGAATTTCTCCCTCACTCATAAGCCCACTGGGCACTCGACCAATAGTAATGAGTTTTGCCCCGATACCCGGCCCTAGGGCCCAAACTTGCCTGTGAAACAACTCACCAGCAAGGAAAAGTAAACAATGATGGCTGATGGGACAAAAAGGTCTGAGGCCACTCAGCCGCACCCCATTCATGGGGACTCGAACAGGGCAGAACGGGAAAAACATAGAACGTTTGATCTTTTGACATGAGAACATCAATGGATCACTGAAGACACTAGCAGAGTAAAGAAAATCAAGGAACCATGCCACATTAATGATATCATTACTCGAGCAACACGCCATATTAATGGCATCATCACAGAGGCACGCCGCAATTAAAAGATTTTGACAAAAGGAACAGTAAAAATGACATGAGCTCTATAGGGGCAGACTCTCAGTATAAATAACAATTTTCAGGTACGAAATACTCTACTGACTTTGGCATCAGAGATTTTCCGACTCCAAGGCCGCCCTCTCCCAGCTTCTTTCTTCTTCGTTTTCACAAACCCAGTTCTAAAGACCTGAGTTGCTGGAACCTGGCCTAAAGTCGTACGAAATACGACGTTAACAATAATAAATTAAAAAGAGAGAACCTGGTGTTGAGGCACGTTGTAATGGATGCTTTCCTAAGGTTATGTTTGGTTGTTAAATCAAACTTAACTCATTTCAAACCAATCATTGATGAGACCAACTACTTTTTCAACTTCTCATAAAAAAAAAAATTAAACTCATTTTAACCTACTTCATACATTTTAACCTAAAAAGTTAAATTCATCTCAACCTAAAAAATTTAAACCCATATCAATGAGACCCATAAAATACTATTATTCACAATTCAATTCAGCTCATCTCAACATCCAAACGTAGTTTTAGAGTATATTCTACTGCTTATAAATCTTGACATGCACTAGGCTTATTAACAGTCTACTCTCAAGATGTAACGAAAGAAAATGATATTCCCATCAAGACTCTCCACCAATTGTTTTTCTTAGTTAATAATTAAGAAAATATTTTAAATGAGTTTGTGATTTTTTTAAAAGAAATGTTTAAAAAAAAATGGGTGGAAAGTCAGTGTAACAGCGCCCTTAAACAAATTAAAAAAAAAAAAAAACTTTGGCTGGGATTGTAGAATAAAAGTTGAATTCAGAAATGAGTTGAGATGATTTGTGAATAGTATAATAAAAGTTGAATTATTTATTATATTTGGTATGGGAATTTGAGAAAGTTATTTTGAGATTTGAAAAAGTTGAATTGTTTATTATATTTTGTGGGATAATTTGATAAAATTGTAATGATGAGATGAGATGAGTTATAGTGAGTTTTGAATTCAAACATCTCCTTAATCTTGCCCATGCACATAGATATCAAAGTATTTTCGCAATTTTCTAAATTATGTTTTCTTTATAAATTGAGAAAAAGACAGACACAATATGTGTATATTATCGCATTAAATGCTACTCGTGTATAATATGGATCTCAATATCAAATGAAGTAGATTTAATATGTATTTATTTCTTTCCAAATTATTCAAAAAAAAAAAATCCTAATGGGATGTAAATATACTCTAGAAGTTCTGATATTTTTATGTTTATTTTTTCACAATTTATTGGTGGTGGTGGTCGACCAAACGCGGAATTCATTGGCTTGCCAAAACTAAAAAATAGATCTGTATTTTCATTCTCCGAAACATTAATCCAATAAGAGAAATCAGTGTAGGCCCAACACTTTCGGATGTGGGTTTTGTTTTCTCATTGTCATGTCAAATCTCATGGCCCATGTAGGAGCTGAAATTTCAGTAAATAATACCATTAGAAATGGCCACACTGTTCTCATTATATTATAGATATTTAGATTATAAAATTGTAAACAAATCTTATTTGTGTTGGATGCACCATCAATGCAAAAATCTAGGTATAAACGTGAGTTTTTTACAAAAATAAATATTTTACATTGAGTGGATTAAGATTGTAATTGAACTGACTTCGAGCAAGTAGTACCAAGTCAAACTCGACTCAATTATCAAATAGTCATTCGAGCTCGACTTGAACTCAAATCAAGTTGAGTTGAATGCTTGATTTTTGCACTCGATTTGATTTTTAGTCGAGTTTTGTGTCGAATAATTAGATACAATTAAAAAGAAAAACTGACTTCATTGAAATTAGAATATTCAGCCATAACAATTGGCTAAAACCTTGTTTGATTGGTGGAGCTTCCCATTTAATTGGACTTCTTAGTTCAACACTCTGATTTTTATTGAGTACCTCACTTGCCTTTGTCATAACCCTTCATGGATTCCTTTGCAGCAATAACCAATTGGTTGGGGCTTCCCAAAACACTATCAAGCGGCAAGGTGTTTCTCCTATGCCATAACTTACAATCACAATTATCACAATTATTTATAAATAGAATTAAACTTCTACATTACATGGTTGTTTGGCTCTTATCCAACTCTAATAAATTATTCTTATATAAGATATTGATATATTTATAGAGAAATGCGTTAACCACACAAAAATAAATCAACAAACTGGTGTGATTTAATGTGATATAATATATTATAAAATAGATCTAACGTATCATATAAAACTACATCAATTTATATGTTTACTTTTTTGTAATTTCTTTATTATCATTATATAACACTTTTCATATTTATAACATTTATATTGTACGGAATATTTGGGTCCTCTTGCTACCAAGCCCATGACTAATAAGTAGGCCTAGCTTGCCATTTTGACCTACAAGGCCCACAGGAGCATGATATCAATAAGGAGACAACATTATTCGCAAGGAGATAACACCTTAAGATGAAGAGAGTGATCTTGAGATGGATAATTTCTATAAATTATAGCAATTATCTCCTTCTCCTTTGTTAAGAGATAATTAGAGATAAATGTAAGGAATTGATGGTTATCGAAATCCTGGACACGTCCCTATGTCTCTATAAATGATACATGAAGGTAACAAATGTTCTCTAGAGTTTTATTGAGATATTATATATTAAGACTACTTCTCTAACTTAGGCATTAGAATTAATCCTGGGCACCCAGTGACGTTGGATTGTTCATTGCAGGTTGTTCGAATGACTAGTAGTGTGAAACACGTCCTTTACATATACATATCACATATACCTTATATATATATATGATTAACAATATATATGTGATATATTTTAATATATTAATATATACATGCGTGTGTTAATATATATGACAGGTTAATGAGTCAAGTCAAGCTTTAGTAAATTTGTTCACAAAGATTAGTTAAGTAGGATGAATTTTATGAGTTTCTACAGTCTAATATTTTGTTCATGAATAATATATTTAATAAAAGAATCAAATCAAGTTTAATAAGCCAAATTCGATCATAACTCAATTCAAGTAAATAAACACATTTTTGTTTAAAATAATAGCACTTTTGTTTAAAACAATGGTACTTTTTTTTTTTTTTTTAAGGAAAATGTCACCATTCATTCATTCATCAAGAGAAACTTATATCAATGACCGGATACATGCGGGGATGTCCTCATATCAACCATTTGGAGCTCCACTAGTATATTATTGGATTAGTATGGACTTCACTGCTACTGATACTCTCTGTAGAAAAATGTCCCAGAGATAGCGCTTTGTCTAAACAGAGACTCAACCTCACCCTTCATAGAAAATGAGGACTCAATCTTTACGGACACACCGTCTAAGAATGAAACGTTTTATTTTTATTTTTACTATATAATAAGGAAAACAAGAATGAAAAATGATGAATTACAGTTTGGACTAATTCTGGTAGACTTTGACGATGCGTGAAGGCAACAAGTTTGTCTCTTTTCAGCCACAAAAGTCAGATTCGAAAGATTTGGTGGTGGCACGTGAGGCTCATGAGGACCATGTGCGGTGATTTTAGCAAAACCGCCACTATCCTCTAAACAATTTGCGGGCTATGAGTCTTCTTGTGTTGCGCTTGTCTCTCGAGAGTTGTCGGAAAACTGTAGATTTGACTTTTTTGACCTTGAATGAAGAAAACTAAGCTAAGAAAGAAGGGAATAAGATTGAGAAATGAGGAGAAAGCCGAAACCTCATTCTTCGGCGAAACTCAAATCTAAAAGTTTTTTTTTTTTTTTGAGTGAAAGAACGGGTTTTGGAATGGAAAGGTAAAACAACAGTACTTAAGAGCTCGTTTGGAGAGTAAGATGAGATGATAATTTTGTAAATAACAGTAAGATAGTTTGAGTTGAGTATTTTTTAGATTTTGAAAAATGAGAAAGAAAAAGTTAAATAAAAAATATTATAAAGTTAAAATATTATTAGAATATAGTTTTATAATATTATTTTTATTTGGAGATTTTAAAAAGTTAAATTATTTTTTATTTTTTGATTGAAAGTTTAGAAAAATTATAATGAATAATTTCAAAAAATTGTAATAATTAATTTAAAAATGTTATATTCGAATTATATTTAAGAAGTGCACGCGATAAGATGAGGTAGTACGAGATCTATTTCCAAGGCCTAATGTTTAGGGCTGTAATCGAGCCAAGCCGAGCCGGTCTTTGGCTTACCGAGCTCAGCTCAACTCAAAAAACTCGAGCTCGAGCTCGAATCCAAGTTTTTATTCTTTGTTCGAGTTTGACTCGATAAGCTAAACTTTCAACTCGAGCTCAAGTTCGAGCTCATCCCACAAACGAGTTCTAGTCGAGTCGAGCTCGAGCTCGAACTGTTTATTTTTTAATAAGATTTAATAATTAATAAATAAAATAAATAAGTAAATAAAAAATCTAATATTGAATTTATACAACTAACAAGTAGAACCTCTATTGAATTATAAAATTTTAAAAAATTTATAAATAATTAATATCTAACTAGTTGATATTTATCCAAAATAACAATATATTATATGCCTACATATATTATTAATACATACACTTAATATGATAGCATATATCTATTTCATATATGGTTCCCACGTTCTAGTATATGAAATTATTAAATTTTATCGACTAATTATTATACAAATTATAAAATATACTTATGAAATATATTATATAAGTAATTAGATTACATTTTATATATTTAATTATAAAAATTGTATGCTTATATTATTAGTTACTACATATATATATGTGTGTATATAAATTCGCTCGTTTATAAAACTCATTGATAAATAAATATATATGAACTGTCCTTGTCCTTATCCTTCCCTCCCTCGGATTTTGGTGGAGGAGCAGGGGCCTGAAGTAATAGTGGATATTCAGGTCCTTTGGATGGGGCAGTCATGATCTGTGGAAATTCCGTAATATTCTGCAAATTTGGAGCAGACTGGGGAAAATCTCTGATCAGGAAATCAACAATTTTTTGAACATACGCGAATTTATCCCACCATTTTGTGAAATAAACTCGTGTCATAACATCACCATTTCTTTCATAATTCCATTTTAAAATCCACGGGAAGTGGTATTTTTTACAGAAAAATAAAGTATGGTGAAATTTTCTGGAGTGTTGATCGAGGGTTGGACCAACGACTTTTGAAAATTGTTGATAAGCTTTGAAGAGCTCATCAGGAAGTATTTCAGGAGCATATCCATATTGGTTCCACCATTGGATGAACCAAAGTGGGAGATGTCCTTTGAATTTTTTGTCAAAACATAAGAACCAGGAATGGTCCATAGCAGGAGTTTGGAAGAACATGAAGCGCTTCCAGGCATCAATGTAGTCAAAATACGAGAAAGCAGTGTCTATTAAGTCAAGTTTTTTGGTAGAATATGGGGAAGTCCCCCATTCTGCCTGAGTGATGACTTTGTGAATATAGGCACTGTGGTAAATCAATTTGTTGGGATCAAACTTGTCAGGAATGAGTTTGATAACCAACAAATTTGTTTGAATTAAAATACTGGAATAAAACTGGAGATTTTTTGAGAAATCTTCAGGGATCCAGTGAAAAAGAGGAGGAAAATATGAAGAAGAAATTTTGAAGGGATCTGTAAATATCGTACTGTTGGGTTCGATATGAAACAGATAAGAAACAAAATTCTTTTTCAAGAACTCAGCTTTTCCTTTTGGGAGGAAAAATTGAGGAGTAATAGGAATGGGTTTTGACTCAATTGCTTTCGCATATGGGTCAAAAGAAGTAGTTACCGCAGACAAGAAGGTCTGTGGTTGAATTGGTTTGCCAAGTGGTTGGAACCTATTGGCAATATCAAGTGCTGTGGAAGCAGCACTGGTGGAAGCCGATCCAGCCTCATTCTTGATGAGGTTTATACTGGGCATTGGTGGTGGTGGATTCACCTTTTTCTCTCTCTCTCGGGGTTTCTTTTTGCTGGCCATGGTGAGGTTTCTGCAAAAATTCACGGGTGAGAAAGTCAGGGATAAAATTTTTTGTGCCTTTGATATATTCGATATCAAAATCAAAAACACTTAAAATACCTTGCCAACGTGCAAAAATATGTTTTGATGCAATGTTTTTAACATCTTTTTCTAAAACAGATTTTGCAGACATGCAATCAATTCTGACAAAAAACTTTTGATTTAAAAGGTCAGATTGAAATTTGGAAATACATAGTACTATAGCCAAAATTTCCTTTTTAATAGTACTATATTTTTCTTGTGCAGGGTTCCAGGTTCCAGAATGGAAACGAACAATTTGTTCGGATGAACCTGGTGAAACACATTGTTTCAGAATGCCACCATAACCAATGTCTGAGGCATCAGTTTGCACAATTTTGAAAGAATCAGGAGTAGGGATACCAAGGCACGGAAGAGTTTTGACATGTGCCTTAATTTTCCTTACTAAATTAGTATGGATTTCTGTCCAAGGAGGAGGATTGAAAAGGAGTCGTTTGAACAAAGGACGACATTGTTTCCTCATATCCTTGTAGAAATCAGCAACATAATTGAGAGATCCTAAGAACCTCTGCAATTGATTTTTATCAAGAATGACATCAGGAAATTTGTCAGCAAATTCAATAGCTCTTTGGATTGGCCTGATTTTGCCTTCAGAGATGTCATAACCAAGGAATCTAATCTTGGTTTGAAACAATTTAATTTTTGTTGCCGAAACAACAAGACCATTGAATCTAATGATGTCAAGAAACGTTTGCAAATGTTTCCAATGTTCATCAATAGATTTTGAAAAAACAAGAACATCGTCAATGTAGACAATGGTGAAAGTAGAGAATGAATTGAAGATATCATTCATAATATTTTGGAATTCGGAAGGAGCGTTTTTTAAACCAAAAGGCATGACGTTCCATTCGAAATGACCAAAAGGGGTAACAAAAGCAGTCTTATACCTATCTGACTCGGCTATTTGGATTTGCCAAAAACCGGACTTAAGGTCAAATTTGGAGAAGACTACCGCATCACTTAACCTATGAATTAGGTCTTGCTTATTGGGAATAGGGTACCTAATCCACTCTAAGACTTTATTCAAGGGTTTGTAATTAATAACTAGACGAGAGGTACCACGTTCATATATATTTATTTATCAATGAGTTTTATAAACGAGCGAATTTTAATCGAGTCGAGTTAAATATGTGTCATTTATAATTTGAATGAATACTTATTTTATTTTTATGAACGAATTTTTTTTTTTCATAAGTTAAATTCGATTAAAATTTAATCGAGTGAGCACTGATCGAATTATGGCATGGACTGGTCCATTTAGAGAAAACATTTGTATCAGCCGGAAGCCTCTCTTATCGTTTTCCAAATTCTCCTGTACTCCTTAGTCCTTGTGTTTGGTTCGAGGGTCGAGCGGCTCGACTCGAGCCCCATCGAGTCCTTTTCTCCCATACCGCAATGCGGACGGGTTCGATGATGGGAACGCAGTTAACTCGGCCATTGAACACGTAACGCAGGCAGGCAGGCAGTCCGGCCGGGTGGCATCGTACTCTCTTAGCTCCCACATTCTCATCGATCGCCCCCGCTCGGATCCGCTTTTACCTGGCCTAGTATCTTCAGTCTTTCGCGTCTCACAAACACGGAGAAAAGTTGTAGAGAGAGAGAGAGAGAGAGAGAGAGAGAGATATGTGGGTGTTCTATCTGATCTCACTGCCTCTGACGGTGGGCATGGTGATTTCCACTCCGAGGTACTTCGCGGGCCCAGAGGTCCCCCACTACGTGCTGCTCATTGTCGGATACACCTGGTTCTGCTCCCTCTCCGTCATCATACTCGTCCCTGCCGACATCTGGGCGGTACATTTCTTCCATCTTCTTTGTTTTTTCATTTTTTTGGCTCCGCATTCGTAGAACTGATGCCTAGACTAGATGCAATCGTAGCGGAGTTCCTCTACTTTGGAATTATTTTGGTCGAATATTGTCTTATTTTTCGGTAGTTTATTTTTATTTTTTGTGATTTCGCTTTCGGTGATTAAGGGTCCAATTTTTGGTTCTACTGGATATAGTGCTGCGTTTTGGTTGGTTTTAGCTTGCTATAATGGTTTATATAATTAGGTCGTGTTTCTGAGAATTGTCAACGTGCATTTTTTTTTTCCAGGAAGTGAGAACATTAAACGTTCAAACGATTTAACTTAATTATCGGCTATAGAATTGGGTATTTCTCAGGTTTCCCTAAATCGTTTAAAAAAAATTCAATAGAAAAATTCATCGTTTAATATGGGCCAGTAAAAACCCATGACTGCATAATTGCATGTGAGTCTTTCTGTCTTTGGGCATTCTTGTATTTTTCCACGACACTTCAGACATCATGTGTTGTCCGCATCTGTGAACCTTCGTTCTTCCTCAAAAAATAGTTATTTTCTATTCATTTTTACTTTCTGTCTTTGGGCATTCTTGTATTATTCTCTCTACCGCCCTGGCTCTTTTACATCAGACTGTTTCTTTTGATCATAAGCCAGCTACTGAAAACATCCAAAGTTTTTATTACATAAATGTTATAATTTGTCCCGGTTTATTTAACTTATTTTTGGTTTCTGCATGAAAGATAGAATTGCTTTCGTTAATGTTGCTGATTATTACATGTACAGACCATGCATCATAACCAGAACGGGGGGTATTTCTTTCTTTTGGAGCTGGTCATACTGGAGTACATTTTTGCTTACTTAGTATGCCACTCATAAACACAGAAAATAGAAAATTATCGGCTTCCTTAAGATGTTCTGTTGTTCAAATTTTCTGAGCTTTATTTGTTGTGTTGTGATAGTTAATGTACTCTCAGTTTTGGTAACCTTTATCATCTATCTGGAATCATATTTTAAGCTATTGGACTCTTTATATCATGTATCAAGGCTTCAGTTGCTGTAAATTATGGATAGAAAGAAATTCGTGAAACTTTGAAGATTGAAGGTAGATAGTCGAGGGTAGATAGTTGACGGCTCACTGCTTTCATTATCGATGAAAAAGGGTGTTACCCAGTACACAAGAAGTATACAAGCGATCCACCTAACAATCAAAAATAAACATTGTCATTTCTTGATGTAGTTTTAACCAACACTTCCTTTTTCTTTTTCTTTTTATCTATTTTTAAACTCATAAAGCAAAGTGTATATCACTATTAAACTGGGAACAATTACTGGAAAGGCACACACACACATGTTGAAGAGGGCCATATTGGTCTTTAATGTGTTTCCTGAATGGATATAGTTTTAATGTTTTAGTTGGCAGTTTATGATTACTTGCTTCTAAATGGAAGCTGAAGAAACAGCATTGTAAAGACGAGAATCAAGGTGTTGGGGTTGGTGTTAGGGTAGAGTTTTAGTTCTACGGAAAACAAAGGATTGGGGTTGGGTCAGATGTACTCTGGGTTGGTTTTTTTATGGGCTTTTTGGGTCATTAGGGGCTTGTTGGGTCATTTTGGGCAAGGTGTTTTCTTGTGTACTTTTAGTGTACTTGGTTTCTCCTTTTGATATATACAATATTTTTGCTTATAAAAAAAAAAAAAAAAAGTCTTTACAGCTGAGAGATTCACCTTTCCTCATCAATTAAATTGTTATCTCTAAGCAGGGCTGTGGTGCCCCTTATTCAGGGTTTTGAAAATGCTGGAGACTTCACTATGAAAGAAAGATTGAAGACCAGCCTGCATGTTAACTTCATATTTTATGTAGTTGTGGGATTTATAGGCCTCTTTGGGCTTATTCTCATCATTATGATGCATAAGAACTGGTTTGTTTCTTACCCTCTTGTAGTGTTGTTATTTGGGTTATAGTTTATTTTCATACGTTCTTTTGTTTGCCGTCTAGGTTGCTAGAAATTATAGCAAGTCATTCTGAATTCTTTTGTTAACTTCAAATTAAGGGGTGGCACCGTGGCAATTCGTGTTCGCGGGTCATGGTTGTGTCAAGTCATGGGCATATATGGATTAATCCGAACACGGCCGTTAAGCTAAACGGGTCAAACCTTCAAACCCTAACACGACCCATTTAAATAATGGGCCGTGTCGCGTCACCTGTTTTGATCCATTTATTAATGAATTAGAAATTAGTTAACACGACACAACTCATTTCAACCCGTTTCATGTAAATGGATTGAACTAACTCGCATAACTCATTTGACCTAATTAACATAATTTCACATAAAAGTTAAAATCTATATTTATTAGTAGCCACAATATATATAAAAAAAAAAAAACAATAAGAGTACCTACTAATAAGAAATATCAATATTTTTCAGATTTTAACCTATAATAAATCCAATATTATATACTTATCAAAAAAAAAAAAAAATCCAATATTATAAACCCAACAATAACAAATATGAGCATTGATCCAGAATTGCAATCCCAACAATAAACCATAAATATATTGAGAAATATCAATATTACAACCCAATAATAATAAAATTGTAATTTTGAAATAAAATTTAAACGAGTAATTACGGGTTAAGTGGGTTGACCCGTTTATTAATCATGTCTTAATGGGTCAATCTGTTTTGACCAAATCCATTTATATTAAACCCAAACCTGTTAATTTTGTGTCATGTTCGTGTTGGGTTCACTGGTCATGTTATATATTGCTAGCCCTACTTCAAATAGTTCAACTACTTTTTCAGTTTTTTATCTATTTACATCTAAGTATAAAATTATTGTTTGGTAGTGTTTAATGCTCTGTCTCCTGATTATTTCATTTAGGTGTGGTCACAAGTTTTGGATTTGACTTTACTTGTCAAAAAATAAAAAAAAGAAGTGGATTTGACTTAATTGATAATACACATGCATATAGATAAATTCTCTAAAAAGGACAGAGACATTATAGGACATAAATCTTCTGTGTTTCAGTTGATGGATTTGACATACTGGTACATGCATCTGGCAAATTCCTTGGAGGAGAACACTCATAGAAAGGGTATTTAATTCAATGTGTCCTTTTATTTTGGGAGAGATAGTTCTCTAAATCACCTGGCATCAGTTGGTTTATCCTCATGGAAGCTAGATTTGTGATATTTAAAAGATTGTGGATAACTATCCAATACTTATATAGAGTTAAACACCTCTAAATTTATTGAGTTTGCATTTTGAGCGTGGAAACTCAAAAATTGATTTCCTACTTTGCAGAAAGGAGCAATCACTATAATGTCATGTGGAGGTTTAATGCCACTTCAGTGGTAGATGTTTTTTGTTTTTTCCTTTATAACTTGCAGGTGTATTTGGCTTCTATTAAAGTTAAGATAATTCTTTGTGATCCTATACGTCCTCTTCTCTTTAGGATAAGAGTGTGCCGATACAGTTGGACATAAGTACATAAAGCCACAAAAGAAAAAAGACTTGGAAAATGATGCAAAATAATTGTTTTAACGTTCATAAAATACTGGCATGGTCGATAAACTAAACCTAAGAATAAACGGAAAATGGCACCTTTGCCCCCTCTTACCTCTCTTAATATTAAAAGCAAAAAGGAAAACAGAAAAATGTGATATCTTAGGTATTCTCTTGTATACTTCTTGTGTACTTGGGCTATGCCTATTTATTTGGCAATAAACTTTTCTTATTACTTATAAGAAAAAAAAAATCTTAGGTACTGAATTTTGGGAATGTATTTTGATGGCGTGTGAATCCTTATATACAACAATTGGGGTGATAAAAAAAGTATAATACGTCCAAAAAATTTGTAACCTAATTAATTGTTGACGTGCCTCTTTTTAATGATAAACGTGGTTCTCAAGCCTGCTAGCCTGGTTGTTATCTTCTATCTAAGAAAAATATGATTTATTGTTTCTCAATAGGCCAATTGAGCTACGTTCTTATTTATTGTCCAATGCCCTCATTTACAGGAGTGGAGGTATTTTGGGTTTAGCCATGGCCTGCTCAAATACATATGGGCTTGTTACAGGTGCATTTCTTCTTGGCTTTGGCTTGAGCGAAATTCCCAAAAGCATTTGGACAAACACAGACCAGACCACCCGTCAAAAAGTCCTATCTCATAAAATTGCCAAAAAGGCTGTTAAACTTGATGAAGCTCATCAAGAACTTTTCAAATGCTGTAGTAGTATGTCTCTCTCTCTCTCTCTCCCTCTCCCCCCACCCTCTATAAGTATCTCTTTTTTCCCATTCTCTTGTTCCCAATTCTTATATAAAATTGACAAAGGTCGGCTATTAATATTTTTTTCAGGACTAATTATCTTAATCACGTGTATAATCCACAAACCTTTTTTGTGTTCAGATACCTTGGTAAGATACAATAGAATAACCCATTCTAATTATTAGAATGTATATAATCTAACCCTATTCTGGTTTGTCACCGATATGGAATGAGCTTATAATAATGGAATTGCCTCAATCATCAGAATAGAGACTATAAGTTCATATCCCTTGCCCATTCCCATTTTGGGTGGAACAAATATACTAGTTCTTGATTCTAGTTAGGTAAGAGGAATCTTGAACTAAAAAGGATATCCCGAGCAATTTCAATAATCGGGTTCATTCATACTCTTAGTGTAGTAGATGCTATCACAAATATAATCATACTCAGTTCGATGGAATTGTTTGATCTTCAACTGAAAAGGGGAGCTTCTATAATTTCACACGAGGGGTTAAGCCCTTGCAGCCCAAGCACAATGACGCAATTACTAGGGGCACGCTCTACCATTGAGCTAATAGCCCATTGTGCGGGCATGATAACCATATTTTATTCAAAGCCCATTCTTGAAGTGGAACCGTGCTATGAAACCGCAATACTCACCTAATATTATTTTTTTTGATAAGTAATAATTTATTCAAAGAAATAGGCATAAGCCCAAGTACACAGGACAATATAAGAAATTTAAATATTAGTTTGATACTCTCCTAATATTTGTTTCTTTAAATTTCAATAGTGTGGACAATATGCATTTGTCCTAAAGGTTTGAAGCAGTGCTTTTATTATTACTAAGCAAGCAATTATTTTAAGTAAAATTGCGAGACCAATAGGTTGATGGCGTTTGATTTTTTTTTCATTATCTTTTAAGGGCTTCTTGTCCCTTGATCATCATGGGATGCTGATATAAAGAACTATTTTGCAGCAACCATATTGTTTCATTTTTTTCAAAGACAACAGAAACTTGGACTTGATTTTTGGCTCTGCCAAGGATGAAAACTTTTTGTACTTTTTATCTGGGCTGGGCATGATTTTGTTTCTTAATCTAGCTGTATTACTATGCATTTCTTAGTTATTTTGTATTCAATTATTTTTAAATTTATGTTTTGATTTCATAGGTTGCTCAAGCAACATCCAATCATATGTCAAAGCGGGATCCTTTGAGACCCTACATGAATGTTATCGACAATATGTTAACTCAAATGGTATTTTCATTTTTTCTTTCTTGGATTGGTCGTTCTTGTAGCTTTCTATCCTTTACTTTTTAAACTTCCCTTGGACCAACGAGGTTTTCTTTGTAATATTTTGAATCTTTTCTTCCAATTCCAGTTTATGGAAGATCCGTCCTTCAAACCACAAGGAGGCCGCTTGGGGAAAAATGATATGGATTATGATACAGATGAGAGATCAATGGCAACAATTAGGCTTCATCTTTGACAAACTCGAGAGGAGTACTACCATTACAAAAGGTAAACTTTTTTATTAGGTGAAGTTTTGCATAGGTTCTTGCAACTAAGAAATTTAACTTTGTATTCTGACTGCCCTTTACTAAAAAGGAAAAGGATAAAAATCCATGTCTTTGACGACTGTTTTCATTTTCTCAACACCTAGGCATCACATTTTACTCTATTATCTATAATACCTTTGGATTATCTGTTTAAAGAATCAGAAACCACTTGTTATCTCCATTGGCTGCACATTCTTGTTAGATTATTCTACCCTTCCTCAACTATCTCATTCATTTCTATGGATAGTATAAGTTTGTTTGTTACAATATGAAACTTATTTTCTCATGGTAGGTAGGAGAGACAGTGGAAGTGGGCGGAAAGAGGGCACTTGACTTTTATTTATATTGAGGGGTTCCAAGGCCTTTTTTCAAGCCGCCTAAACAATGTTTGATCCTATGTTAAGGTCGCTAAAGTAAGCCATTACTAATGAAAGGAGTGAGTCGTCTTCATATTTTAGAATGTTACTTGTCACTTCGAAATGAAAGCTTAAGTGAATGAAAACAATAGTGTCTCCTTTGTGTTTGATTTGCCACTTATGGTTCGTGAGGAATAGGCGTGGTTTTGAAGAGGTTGAGTTGTCCCCAATAGAATTTTGAGGCAGGAACTTTGCATGTGATCTTTGTTTTTGTGGGGTTTTTAGTTTTTACAATCGAAGTGGTCCTCTTTTGCACATTTTTCATGTGCTTCTTATGTATCTGCTTGGGATCCTTTGATGCATTGAAATATTAACAAAAAATCCTCAACCTTCAAGCAAATAGTCTGCACCTGCACCTTCTTTTCTGGCAGATTTGTGATAAGTCTCTTTTGATAACTCAGAGGATAGTCTCTACTGCACCTAATTTAATGTTGTTTTTCAGTGAGTACATGGCCTACATCATGGAGGCCCTTGAACTGGAGGATACAGTAAAACATTATGAACACCGTTCTTCAACTGGATGGTCTGTTCCTGATTACTATTTTCCTTATATCGGTTTTTAGTATATGATCCAGGTTGTTTGTGCTTGACCTTAGACATTTATATCCATCATTTTAGGAAGTATATCTCAAGCCTTAGACCTGCTAATGCTGGCAAAATAGGGCACCTCATTGATACAATTGGTAAACCTAATATCCATAAATTGGTTTGTTTCCTTAAATCTTATTAACCAGTGTGAACTCAGTTTTTTATACTTCTTATGAGCATTGTTTTAATGGAGGACCTGTCTATTGAGTTTTATCCTGAGAAAATAATGTTACTAGAAAAGTGCTGTGTGTTCTGCACTTTGTTGAAAGCACTGCGCAGACTTTTGCTGCATATGTATTTGTGTTCATGTCTGGTTGTGCGCGCGCGCGCATTCACACATTTTTTTATTTTGGCTTAATGTCCACTCGTATTTTTGGGCATATTTGGCCTTGTTGAGTGGAGCTGAATAATTTTCGTCTTTGATTTATCATTTCTTCCTAGTTTTAACTATGAGTTTGGATTGCGCTAAATTTTAGTTAATAGTTTATTACCTAGAATAAATAATTTGATTGCATGCGTTGAATTGTAGTCTTTACAATAAATGGTGATTCCTTTTGCAGAATTTTGTTGGTGATGCATCCTCAGAAACCAACTTGAGAAACTCTTGGCTATTGTACTTGGTATCATGTCAGCCGCGATTCTATTAGCAGAGGCGACTTTGCTAACTAGTGGAGTTGATCTATCTCTTTTCTCGGTCCTTATAAATTCTGTCAAGAAGCAAGAAGCACTTGTGCAGGTAGATTATAATAATGCATTAAAAGATTCTAGTGTGTGTAATTATCTGGACATATGCATTTGGTCCATATTGCAGAATAGTTTTTTCATCTTGTAAAAGTGAATATCACTAGTCTTGATTTTATCATTGAATCTTAAAATCTCAATATTGACTTGCTAAAAGGTAACAGATTAAAGTTAAATACATGTGCTGACTGGATCTGTTTAAGTCTATTTATGTGGATAATTGGGCGGCTAATTATATAGGCCTACTATGTTTTGCTTATATGTCCATTGGATGCACAAGCTTGTAGTTTTCTGGAGTTGAATGTTCATTGTCAGAAGTAGAACGACTAGACCATGCAAATTGAGTGCTGTTTTCCTTTTGCTTGTTCCTTATCTAATCCTATTGTTCTGTTCACTATGTGGTAAATGTGTATGAGATGCCTCTTACTTCCTTTTCTTTTTCCTACTTTCCTGCCGTTGGTTATTTGTATGGTGTTTTGCCTTTGAACCTTGATTCCAGTAGCTAGACCTGGGGTAGTTTTTAGGTTAATTTTTTTTCCTGTAAAGAGAAATTGCAAATTGATCGGTTCCCTTTTTCCCCAGGTCCTTGCCTTTGTTCCTCTAATGTATATGTGCATCTGCACATATTATTCCTTGTTCAAAGTTGGAATGTTTATGTTTTACTCATTAACTCCAAGGCAAACAAGCTCAGTTAACTTGCTCATGATATGCTCGTAAGTTTTTATCTCATATCTATATCGTCTCAAATTGAACTATGCTTTATCCATTTTTCAGCACATGTACTTGCACATCATTTCAATCTCTGCTAGGATGGTTGCTCGGTATGCTCCAATTTCATACAACTTTCTCAATCTCATTAGTCTTGGTGACAATGAAGACACTAGGACTATATTTGAGAAGGTATTTCAATCACCGGGTGTCAGTTCTTTCAACACTGCATGGATAGCCTAGCAGAAAGTAATTTTTTTCTTAAAAAAAAAAATATATATATATATATATATATAGATGGGTGTTGTTCCACCAGATGCAAAGATCAGCATTCCATTTAGCTCAATACAAGACACTAAAGTATTTACAAGCCATGTATCTTTTTGTTCTTGCTACTTATTAAAAGGATGCCCTTTTTATTCTTGATCTGATTGAGTTGGAATTTCTTGTGCTTAAAGGCATGTAAATTGCCAATTTCTTTTGATTTTAGACATGACCTCACTTTTTCTGACAGGAATCATACTTTTATATTGAATTGACAACATATCAGTAACTTATACGACGTGAAGCATTCACTTTGGCCTTGTACTTTTGAGCCAAATGGCACTTCCAACCCTCACATCCCTTCCACATTTGGTGGTTGGCTTGTTCTCTGGTTCCACTCCCATGAATAGTGAGTTGAGATGAGATGAGTTGAGATGAAAGTTGAAAATTGAAAATTGAATAAAATATTGTTAGAATATTATTTTTTAATATTATTATTGTTTTAGAATTTGAAAAAGTTGAATTGTTTATTGTATTTTGTGTGAGAATTTGTGAAAATTGTAATGATGAGATGAGATGGGTTGAGAATAACTCTCAATCCAAACCAAGCCTAAATCAAAAGAAAGTTGTGGATTCTCTTGGGTGGCCTGGGAAGATTCTATATACGTCTTGGGAAAGCTTTGCAAACATTTTTTAATTGGTAAAGGGCTTCTCTTTTTTTCCTTCCAAGTTTTGAGAAAAATCTGCCTTTGTTTGCACATGCATCTTCAGAGCACTTCCTGTTTGATTTGAATTTGTTTCCCATGAGGTTCCTTCATCCAGTATCAAATCATATTATATGTAGTTCAAAACCCACCTGTGGGTAGCCCAAGTGGTAAGGGCGAACTTGTGTGCATGAGCCCCATGTCATAGGTTCGATTCTCCCTAGGATCAAACTGCAATTTAAGTGGGAGGCCATGGCGGTGGGTTGCTGTGCTAGTCTCCCCGGGGGTTTGGGTTCCATGGGTGAGTCCTAAGGGCTCTGCCGTGGGGTGGTTTCGCCGTCATTAAAAAAAAAATGTAGTTCAAAGCTTTATCCTCATGTATCAGAGTTTATCATTATATTTGTTCCTCAAATCCATCAGACTAATAATTATTAGAGGTTCTGCATGAAACTTCTGTCTCTCTTCCCCTACTAGTAATTGATTAGTTTCTATTGGTGTCTTATGAAATTGTAATGGCAGAGAATGGGGTACATCGATCATGCTGTCCCTTTCTTTGGAGATGAGTTTAACAGAATCTATCCACTTATCATGGTCATATATCCACTTATCATGGTCATATACACCCTCTTGGTTGCTAGCAGTTTCTTTGATCGTGTGATTAATTTTTTTAGGAGCTGGAAGATGATTATATTTCAAACTGAGGCAGATGATATGGATGGATTTAATCCATCAGGGTTAATTATCTTACGAAAAGGTAAACTTGTTATTCCATCGCAAGTGGAATAAATTAGTGAATTCCTATATATATATATATATATTTGACTAGTGAATTTCTATATGTTTACCCATTATATACTTTGCCTATAAAAAAAATTAAACCATTCTGATGTGTGTATGTGTGTTGACCTCATCTTTCTCAGAACGTTCTTTGATTGAACAAGGATGAAAAGTTGGTGAACATGTTATTCCAATGGCAGGGAATTTCAACAATACTGATGTTGAATCTGGCAGCAATAGCATGGTATGTAAAATCATCTTAGAAAAGGAACCCTTTTCACATTATTTTAAATTATTTTTTCCTACTTGTGTGAAGCACTTGGAAATGTCTAGTATGTATTTTGATTGAATGCTATTTACTAAAAGGTCCCTATGATATTATTTTTGTTCTTTTTATGTGGCTTTCTGTGGTACCCTCGTGCATTCATTTATACTTGGGTAAATTTTGAAGGATCTCTTATGCCATATCATTTATTCTCCCTTACGATTTTCTGTTTTTTCTTTCTTCATCTAAAGCTGATAATTTTTGGCTGTATTTCTTATCTATCTTGTCTTGGATTGAAAGCAAAATGTTCAGGACAGAGCTGCTGTTGATATGAAGTTGACTACTGGTTTAATCAACGATGGAATACATCAAAGTCCTTCAAAGTCATAAAAATAAGAGACTCGTAGATATAGCTCAAGCAAAGAAGCCATTAGCAACAAGTATGCAGCTATAAGAGAGCAGAGCAGACAAAAAAAAGCATCATCCAATAT
This sequence comes from Juglans regia, assembly GCF_001411555.2. NCBI lineage: Eukaryota > Viridiplantae > Streptophyta > Magnoliopsida > Fagales > Juglandaceae > Juglans > Juglans regia. The sequence continues at coordinate 10,728,536 of NC_049910.1, forward strand.
GGTCCCCCTTGCTTGATGCAGGCAACTTGCGCTCTGGTAACACTGCTGGTTTGGCCTCAACGTGGGGTTCCATGAAGACAGGTCTTGGAGGAGATATTTGAGCAATTGAAACGGCCATCTTCCGACCATAAGAGTTATAGCGATGATGATGAAGACTGAAATTGACAGTTCAGGCCACAATAGATAATGCGTGTACTCCGCTGATTTAAAGAATATGTATAAATTGTAGGATTGGGATTATGTATAGAAGATGTACAAGACCTTCACCCAAGTACTGATGATGCCTTTGTGTTTTCATTATTTATTTATTATTATTATTTTTTTGGCCGTGGGATCCTCCAAAATATAGTTGCCGATGAGAAGAATGAAATTTTCATTCGCTTCCCTCTCCCCCCATAAACTACTTTAGACAGTTCCTGATTGACAGCTCATGATCGAGGACATAGCATTTTTGGATTTGGTTATAAAAGAAAATGCTTGATTTGATTTGATTTGATTTGATGTGGTTACGGTATAGTTAATTTAATTGCAAAGTAGATTTACAGCATAATTTATAAGTTTACTTTTATGAAATTATTTATACAAAATCTACGTGACAATATCACTTATTGATTGGCTGCGAACCATTGCGAAATTTATAAAGAAAAAACAAATAAAAAGCGGTCGGCACTTTGGAACGTTTCAAAGTTTGGTAAATGTTGTTACTTCGTACATCTTTAATTGGGCTTGCAATGAGAGAGACATCAAAACGTAGACAGACGTGGTTATGGTGTAAAAGATGGATACGTGGGTGACTCGGTCAGTTACAGCTCAAAAGTGGACCATATCAGTTGCGTATAGACCACACCAGACACAGAAAATAAGAGGAAAAAAAAAATAACGAAAGAAACCAAAACGATAGAGAACAAAACAGAGGTTATCCTTTCAAACACGGCTTTCATCTTTGAATGAGTTTTAAGGTTCGACCAGGAAAAGTTCAGAAATTTTCATATCTGCAGAGGAATAATATTCATCAGTAAGTTATTGATAAATGAAAGAGGAGGGAGGGGCAATCTTCTTCTTGCTGCTTTATAGCCCCTCCCAAGTAGAAAACAAGATTAACAAAGGAAAAATAACGTCTAAATCTTAATCTTAAACTCAAACATATATACAAATAATTCCAACTTCTCTTTTGTGTAGAGCTCATGGATTCTTCAGAAGAAAGAAAACAGACCACCTCGTAGATAAGCAGCGGGTTGGAGAAAAATCCCATTACTCCAACCTCTGGCTTGCACCTCTTGCGTGTGTGAAACCATCTTTGTTCCTCTTCCCTGTAGACCATAGCAGCTTCGACCAAAATCCTCCTTTCTTCTTATTCCCACCACCCGCACCCTCCTGCTCTGCTCGACTACTACTCATAATAAACGCCATCGATCTGCTCTTCTTCAGCCCATGACCCACTTTTAGCGCGAAAGAAATCGAACCCATACTTTCCGGAGGCCTTCGATGATGCCGACGATGTGTCGGAGACAAATAGGATGAAGAGAAAGCGGGAGAAGAAGAACCGGAATAACCACCGCCGATCAGTTTCCGGTTTGAATAAGCATTGAGTTGGGATAGTCTCTCCCTGAGACAAAAGGAGCAAACCCCGGGCAGTTGCTTCTCGTTTTGGTGCACCTTGCAACCTTGTTGTGACTCGGACCTTCCCATATGTTTTTTCAGTTTTTTCAAATTTCAACCTCTGCAATTGTTGCGAATTTTCTATATATAGAGGAGGAGATGCAGACAGAGAGACGCACGAATGGGTGATTTTCGAGGAAGGTTCATAATAAATAAATAATATTATGAGAAGGTGGGCATGCGCACGGCTGACTTGACACTTTTGGTCACATCAATGCAAAAAAGAAGAATTTGAAGTGGATAGTCAGTCAGTCAGTCCGTGTGGGTCGACCCCTCTCCTCGTCTGACCACATGCTCTTTGAAAACTTGAACTGCCAGCTTGCCGGTGGAAATTGCCGACCACCGAATTTCCGGGACCCACTTCATTGAGGGGCGTTGCCGCGTTGGATTCATGCGGCGAATTTTGGATTCACAAGATATATCACGTGTCTTTACACTGTTTTTTCTCTTTTAAAACGAAGAATTTCATTCATAATACCGACAAATTAGCATCTAATAAGACTCTAGAGTGCATGCCTTGCAAGTAACTGTGTCTTGAGAGTGTTATTAGTTTGAGAAGTATTGCTTTGCTAAGATGTCATTAATTAAAGTAAACTAATTAAAAAAATTAATGTTTAAATTTATTTTAATTATCTTTATGAACCAAATATTTATCTTAGTAGTCATGGATGGATTATTTATTTATTATTTAGGGATATTTGCCAATAATCTCTGGTGTTTTGTCTCCATTGAGATTTGATTCTTAAGTAATTCTGGTTAGGAAGAGTCCATTGTGCTATGACAAATGTCATATATAATGCACATTCTACTTAATGGATAACACGTGGCATTGAAAATTACTATTTTATAATTCTAAAATTAATAACATTATCTTTTCACGTAAAGATTTTTTTTAACCAAAAAAAATATCAGGGAGGGGTAGACCCCTCCCTCGCCAAGTCGGTTCGGCCAAGACCACATGGTTTAATTACAAATGGGCCACTGGGCGGCGGCCAACACACAATCAAACATAAGAAGTCATTGGCTTTAAGTCCCTGCCGTTGGCCTGTTCCAGGACAAGATTAAGGAGGCAATTGTGAAAGATATTAAATAAGGCATTTGAGATGAGAAAAAAGTTGTAGTTTCATAACAGTTTTCAAACAAGTAAAATATACTTCGGTATCAAACAAAAAACAAAACAAAACTACTATTAATTGAAGAGGGAATACGAAGTACCAACTCCAAAGCAGGTACAAAACACTCAAAAAGTTTTAAATCAAATAGAAAAAAAAAATTGTAATAAAAGCAGAAGACAGAACATCAACATGGCAGTTCCAAATAATCATTCAAAAGCTATATATGATAGGAATTATATTTTGGTAAAAAAAATACAATCCTTTTATTCTCTCTACTTTTACAAAATGACACTATGTGTTCATTTGGCATATCTGTTGGAAAGTACTGTGCAATTTTTGCTTTGATACTAATAGCTCACAGAAAATGCTGCATGCTGTAAAAATCGAGTTTTTGGCAACACCTTTGAATCAGATTTTGGAAATTGAACCTCATTCATGCTAGGCAGCTAAGAGTGACAGGCAGACAGCTGTGTAAATTATTAAGTACTAAACATGTTCATACAATTAATAATCTGCGAGGTAACATCCAAATTGATCTATATTTCTCAGAACTACTCATGCTAGTTTATCACAAAATCGCCAGCATAGAAAGGGGGGATTATAGTTATGTTTACATGGTTTGAATTATTTTGCTGCATCAGCTGCATCCATAGTTTTAACTTCTCTTGGGCACTGTGAGACATATGGCTTTAGCTGCACTCAAAGGGAAGGATCATGAGATAGTATTTAGTAGTGTTAAAAAGGAAAACAAAGCAAGATATACGTTGGATGTTTTGAACCCCTAGGGGTTGGCGTTGGCCTTGGGCTTGGGCTTGGGGGTATGCTCCCCCAAGGTCTAAAGTTCAAATCTCCTTGGGTGCAAACAATTTCTAGAGGCCATCAAACTGAGGGGGTTTTCCCCTCGAATTACTTGATGTGCACTTGTGGGAAACTTTTTGCCAAGGGCCCGTGCACCCTTGGGATTAGTGCCAATCAAAAAAATATATGTTGGATGTTTTGAGTAACAATCAAAATGAAGCCTCAACAAGCCTCTCAGGGGGCACATCCCCCCATTCAAAACTTTTCCCTATACAATACACAACATCCAAGTATATACACATAAATTGTGTAAGTTTAAGGAATGGCTACCTTGAAGTCAGTTAAATCTGGAACTACATAATTTGGAAGCTTTTCATTCATCACAACATATCCACCTGCACCAATATTTAAATGCATTAAAATAGAAGCAAACAAAGTACCTAACATGTCTCATATGCTGCACTTTATACATTTCATTTAGATGTTGCAGTTTTATATGAAATTACTCAGAAACAGCATGTCTGGATCACATTAATACAGCCCCCACACCACAACCTCCCCCCTTTTCCCACAGGAAAAGGAAAGATCTCTTCAAAGAATTATCTTAGTACTAATTAAAGAATCATATAGCACGCTCCAGCACTACAAGAATTCTTGCTAGACGCAGTATTTCCAAATACATGGTATCAATTAGGTAAGAGACGGTCAAAGAGGTCACAGAAACAACTCAGAATGTTATTGTATAACGCCCCAATGGAACGCCCAAGCCACATGGCCTATACTCCAAAAGGACTAGTCAATGATACAATTGGAGCCCCATTGAAACATTATAAAGAGCAAGAACTTCTCCTTCCACCTACCTTATCCTCTTATCATATGGGGTATCACATATTGGCTATCTCCCATTTACTGAAAAAGATGAAAGAATCATTGGGAAGAAAGGCAGGAGGGGGTACACCAAAGGTAGGCAGCTGGATCTAGAGATTATCTGTTCTGATTTCTCTCTTTTTACTTTATTGGTAAGTGATAACATATCAATAATAGAATCTTTCCTGATTTCTCTCTATTTCCATTGGTAAAGTACATGCATACCTAATGCATTTTAAATCTGTGACATCAGAGCCCACCATGCTCTTATTTTGGGAGGGGAGGAGCAAAATTATTAGAAAATTCTCCCATATTTAATATATAAAATTTTCACTTCAGAATTCAGTTCAATTCAGCACATTTCATTTCTCTGGAAAGAAGTTGATTGAACAGATCTGAGGTATGGTACGAAAATTAGTGGATTAGACTTGGCACTTGAACTTTTTATTTTTTACACAAATGTCCTTCTTCCCATTTTATGAAATTTTCAGAGTCTTTTTAGGGGGTTTGCTTCTTCCCATTTTCTAAACAATTACCATTTGATTTCCCACACAAAAAGAGGAAGGAAGAGAGTGAGGAGTTTAAAACCATTGAAACTTAAGACTTGTGGTGGGCAAAAACCTAAATGTTCAATCAAACAGAGAAATGTTCAATGAATCAATAAACTACATATTCAAATTACTGTGTATGAATGGAAATATGGGCAAACCTTTGCGGGTATGGAATCCAGTGGGCTTGCAGTTCTTCCCCTTGTAGTAATCACGTGGAGCCCTCTTTGAAGAGAGAATGTCAAGGGATGACGTCCGCTTTCTTCGAAATGCCCGTCCTAAGCCTAAGATCAACCCCAGTGGCATTTTCTTTCACCCTAAATGGAGGTAAACAAATTAAATGCCATATAGAATTAACCAAAAACAGAAGGTTAAATACCAAAAGAAACTGATAGAAATGGTTAGAGAACTAACAGTGGTATAATGTCGTATCTCAATCATACCCATTGAAAACATGTAAAGGAGGTAACTGATACAGCAATGGGAACTAAGGGAGCTTTCTATAAAATCTCATACTATTATTTTACTGGTATTTAATACACAATCTGGAAAATGCACAATCGCACTCCCTGAGTCCCTAGGGCAATGATGAGAGAGAAAAATACCGAGAGCGGAGACGCCGGAGACTTCTGGATGCGCAGGAACCGACGGCGAGGTGCAGTGGTGGCCGGTGACTGAAGGCTAGGACGACCCGGCCGAGGCAGAAGAGGGGAGCTGCGAACGCGTAGAGGGACGGCGGGAGAGAGAGAGAGAGAGAGAGGGATCTGAGATTTGAGAGAGGTCGCCCGGGGACGGGAGGCGCTTACAATTTAGGGTTACCTAATCTAACGGCGTCGTTTAGATTAAGGAAAACGACGCCGTTTTAATCCAGAATTCGGCCTGGGTTGGGCTGCTGCGGTTTTGGGCTTCTAAACCTTTTTTGTCCCCCTAACTATGTTTTGGGCTTTTTCCCTAAAACCCTAAACCAAACCCTATTTTTTTAAACTCTAAATTTGTTTTAATCTTTGTATCAAGCATAGGTTATTTCATTTATGGATTTTATAATTTTTTTAATACTAAATTTAATTGTTAGTATTAATTAATAATAATTACTAATTCTTAGTATGTAATTAGATTTTATTATATTATAGTATTACGTGTTATTATACTATAATAAACTAATATAGTATATATGATCATATATAAATAATAATATCGCTATAGATAGGTGAGTTCGCGCACGAAGTTGCGTACGCAGGACATGTTAGTTCTGATTAAGAAAAAAAATACCATAAGAAACAAAACACGAAGCAAAACACTATCACTTCGTTCGTCTATTCTAATTCCATTCGTCCCCCTTTCGCAACTAGCAATTCTGACCCCACTTTCTAGGGGTGTAAACTCAAACTGAAAAACTGGTCCGGATTGGACCGGTTTTGAACCGGTCCGATCTGAAACCGGTTTTTAAAATGTAAAAAACGACCGGTTCTGAAATTTTTTAGACCGGACCAGACCGGTTGATTAAAAAAAATAAAAAATAATATTTTTATATATAAGTTTTATATAAAATATTATATATATATTAAATATTAATATATATAAGTTTTATATATAATGTATAATTATAAATTTTTATGTGAAATTTTTATATATAATATATATAATTATATATATTCATATATGAAATAATTTCTTATTATAATTTATAAATTATTACATAAAATGTTAATACTAAATCACTAAAATTTTATAATTAATACTAATATATAACTTATAACTATACCAAATTTTAGTTTTTTTTTTTTATAAACAAATTTTTAATGACAAATTGTGAAACTTACATTTTAAAAAAATTGAAAAACCAGAGCGGATTGGACCGAAAACCGGTAAAATCAGAAGTACCGGTTTAGGAGGATAACCGATGCGTAATCGGTTTTGAAAAATACAAAACCGGCACATACCGGTTCGGTCCTAGATTTTATCCAAAATCGGACCGAACCGGACCGGTTACACCCCTACCACTTTCACTCCTAGACCCACATCGTTCCTCGGCTGCGCTATACTCCTCCACCACCCATCCCACCATCATCAGATTTTATAGAGAGAACCTCCACCTCCGCCAATCGTCTGGGCATTAGCTTTGCCTGTCAACGTCGGCGTCATCTCCGCCAGATGTGAACACTTCACATCCGCCAATTGTCAACGTCATATGTGGTAAATGGGTACATTTCCCCCATTTTCATTGAAGTCAAGAAGGCACTTTATGGTTGTCTTAAAACTTCATAGATCAATGCTTTGCTATGGAATCATGTCTTAAAACCCAATGTAGTGGTGACTACATCGGGTTGCGGGATAGCGGAGATGGAGGAGGGAATAAGGGGAATGGAGAGCAAAACCCGAAATGCGCCATTTAGGAAACCCACTTGAAACACACCGTATCATTTTCCACATGGGATTTGTTAGGTCTTCGTGCACAAGGGTGTGAGGCAAGTCGCCTATAACAAAAGTTTTCCTATAAATAATATGTATTTTTATAACCCATGTATACTAATTTCGGGATCGAAAGTATAAGCTGGATTCAGTCAGACAGCAAATTCGACTTCGATTTTCAAAGAAAACAAAAAATCTTTGACTCTGACACTGCGGTGCTAGAGTCAAATTTTTGGATTCTTTCCACAACCTTAGTAGAAATGAGAGAGAATCCAATCAATGTACATCTAATTTATGAGATATATTATTCATCATCTTTTTAATTATCGTCTTTTTGTTATTTTTTGAGTTTGCGCTTGACATTAATAATTTAACGATTAAAAAATGATAAATAATATTTTCCGTAGTTTAGCGAGAATGACTTGAGTTCAATTCATACTAAAATTATATAGGTATCTCATAATAAAGCACAAGAAATGCCAACGAGATACGGTTATGTTTGGATAGTGAATTGAAATGTGATAAGTTGAGATAAAAGTTAAAAATTGAATGAAATATTATTAGAATATTATTTTTTAATATTATTATTATTTTAAAATTTGAAAAAGTTGAATTGTTTATTATATTTTATATAAAAATTTGTGAAAATTATAATAATGAAACGAGATGGTTGAGAACCCCTCTCAATCCAAACCGAGTTTGCAGAGTTGGTTTGTATTGTTGCATGGTGTTGGTCTTGTTATTTGCATATGGTACCAAAGCAAGTGACCCCATAGAATAGTTTAGTTTGGATAGCAAAAACATTTGATTTGATTTTATCTCATCTCATCTTATCTTAATATCCAAACACCACAAACAAAAAATTTTTCAACTTCAAGTATTCAACTTTTGCATCTAATTATTACAATTTTTCTGAACTTTGAAATAAAACACACAAAAAAAAAAAATCAAAATTTTCAAATCTAAAGACAAAAATAATATGAAAAAAAATTATGTTATAATAATATTTTAACTTTATAATTTTTTTTTCAATCATTTCCCAAAATATATCAACTCAAACAATTTAACCCATATTCACAAATCATCACATCTTATCTCACTATCCAAACGAGGCATTAAGATCCTCAGCAACTATCATTCGAAATTAAACAAGTTGATCATGGTAATATTTTGGACAAGAACAATGGACTAATTTTTGTTTGTCCACATTAAAGTGATTTTGATTATTATTATGGTCCCACACTATATATATTACAAGAAAATAAGTTAGATGGATGTTCTTTTAAGAGCCATCATTTGAGTTCTCGAGGCTACCAATTAAGAAATTTTGCCTATATTTGTTTTGAAAAATTTACAATCAATTTTGTGTAAAAAAAATTCACATGAAACCGCTGAGCGGCCCGCCAATCAAATATCTTCATTATTTATATTCCAAAAACTAACTAATAATTAATTAATTGATTATTATTTGGCTTGTAATGTATTCAGATAGGTCATGAGTCACGAGGAAGCAGGTAGCATCTCTTGTGGGCCAAAAAGACTTTTAGCTGGGCCCATTTGTCCGCTTTCCTTGGGCGTGGGGTCCATTTGAGGGCTCCACCTAATTTTGGAAGCACCTACTTCCTAGGTAGGCCCCACTGTTCCAAATTCTGAGCCTTGTTCTGCACTAAGCCCAGCATTGGCCCAACCCGACAAAACTCGGCGTCTGTCATAATGTCATTTATAACCAAACTATATGACACTAATTGCCATCGTGGCTCTAAACTTTCTATTGACTTAAATCTCAATTAATTAATTAGACGCATTTATTTATTTATTATGAAAACAAATTTACATTATATGAAGTGTTTATTATAGTTGGTACTTGTCACATACGCTCCCATTGAATAAAGTTTGGAATAAGAAAAATGTCATAAATTTTATCATTAGAAATCCATTTTTTTTTTCAAAACATCAGTTATTGGGACCATGATGCATGTGTTATGTTTTTATTTTTTCTTGCTCAACACAAATTTTTTTATTATCTCATATAATATATGTAAAACGTTACACCAAACTTGCTCTCCACATATTTTTTTTTTAATGTGGGTAGACTTTGTCCTTTTTAATATGACCAATGAGCTAGGTAGCTGTTTATTATAATTTGGTTTGGTTTGGTTTTTAATATGACCAATGTTTTTATTATCTCATATATGGCCTAGTTTGGTTACATAGATGCGATTTTGTTAGAATACAATTTTTTAATATAATTTTTATTTTAATATTTGAAAAAGTTAAATTGTTTATTATATTTTGTGTAAGAATTTGAAAAAGTTGTAATGACTATAAATAAGATGAGATAGTTTAAACTGTGTAACCAAACAAAGACTTTCCTGTTTTTATTCAGAGTTGATTTCAATTCATCTTATCCTATTTATTTATTTTTCTTAAGAAAATGGGAGGTAAGGGTGACCAGCATAACAACCCTTCCTGGATATGACCATAGAAGCCCCTCCCCGCTATGGAATGTTTGATTTGAGCCATAGCCACTGCCCAAGGGTGAATCTGTCACTACAACACTCCCAAAGTATCCAGTTGGTCCAAATTCCATCCCATGGCCCAAAGGTTAAGTTTTACTGCCTCAAGTGATTTCAACTTATGTCTTGACGCGAACTCTTGACCTCAAAATCATTCAATATCAGTTCGTACCAACTGAGCTATCACCTAATGGTCATCTCATTTTATTTCATCTAATCATTACAACTTTTTCAAATTTTCACAAAAAATATAATAAACAATTCAATTTTTTCAAATCCCAAAATAATAATAATATTCTAACAATATTTTATTCAACTTTCATCTCAACTCATTATCCATACCTTACCTTAATGAAAATATGTGTCTCAAATTTAGAGCTCACAAAAATTTGTGGAGAATCCTCGTTTGGTTATACAAATGATGAAATGAAAATTGAATAAAATATTGTCAGGATATTATTTTTTAATATTATTTTTATTTTGAAACTTGAAAAAATCGAATTGTTTGTTGTAATAATTAGATAAGTTGAGATGATTTGGAGAAAATATATTTATAACCATGAATTGTGTAATTGCCGCATAATCGCTTTGAAAAAAATAAATAAAATATTATACCCATATGAAAAAAATTAATTTTTTAATAATAGATCTCAATTATTTTTAAAGCGATTATATAGCGTTTACATACTTCACGATTGTATATAAAATTGCTCGATGATTTGTATAACCAAAATGAGTCCTGAACCTATGATCGAGATGCATTTGTCTAAGATATTAAATTAATTAAAAAAATCATAGGAAAATGGAGATGAACAATTACTCTGAATGAGTACTTTAATATGAAGTTCCCTACAAAATACAAGATTTTATGCTTCCTGGAATAGATTTGCGCCGGACAACATGCACTGTACTATTTACTAAAAAATATTTTTCTAGTAATAACTAGTACAAATATTTTATTAAATATATTTTTTAAAAAATAAAAACAATGTACAAAATAATATTTAAGAAATCATTGCTTTGTTTTTATTTTTTCTTTCTTGCTCTACACCCTAATGTTTTATATCTTATATTTACATCGTTTTCACCAAACGTGCTAGTTTTTGTAATGTTCGAGATAAAATGAAAAATGTCAGAAAATTCACGGACAAGTAAGATAGAGATGGTTCACATGCATGCCGTACAGGTTTAGGATTGGAGGAATATAGTTTATAAGTTTAGAGTTTATAGTCTAGAGTGGGTTTGGATACACAAAATATCTAATCTCACTTCATCATTATAATTTTTTAAAATTTGTATATAAAAATATAATAAACAATTCAACATTTTCAAAATTCAAATAAAAATAATGCTAAAAAATTATATTATAATATTATTGCATTCAATTTTCAGCAAAATATATAATCTCAACTCATATGAATAAAACAAAATTTTTAATTGTCTATTTGGGATTGCGGTAGTACTATTAAAAAATGTTTAAATAGGTTTAAAAGCTATTTAATAGAAAAATTAAGACGTTATTTGAGTGTTACATATTAAAATACTTTTAGAGCCTGTTTGGGATTGAGTTTGAAAGCTTAAAAAGTGCTTTTAACAGTTTAAAAGATATTTTAAAGAAAAAATGATATGTTTGATAAATTTATAAAAGTGCTTTAATTCTTAAAAAAATTGAAAATCTACTTTTTTTAAAAGTACCAAATTGAAGCTTCTATCGAAAAGCTCATGCAGATAACTGTATATTTTTAAAACATTAATGTAACTAACTTTAAAAGTGTTTTAGATACATATTTATCAAACAATAAATAACTTTTGAAGTGTATAGTTTATTATTTAAGTTATAAGCTATAAACTCTAAAGTTATAAGCTATATTTTCAATCACAATCCTAAACATGCACTTAATCTCAAATAAGCTAAAAAATACATTTGAGAAATTTTCTTAAAAGTGTTTTTTCAGATAATGCGGAATGTAATTTCAATTTTAAAAAGATTGTCAATAGACGAAAATATCCATAAAACTTTTAGATAATTATAACTTTCAAACTTTCAGAAATATGATCATAATCCTTAAAAGTTCAAATAATCTTCATTTCTACATCAGAAAATACTTTTTTAAATTGTTTCCAAACAAATGTAACATGATTGAAAGTGTTTTAAATATATGGTTACCAAACAGTAAATAATTTTTTAATAGTAAAATTTATTACTTAAGTTATAAGCGATAAGCCCTAAACATATAAGCTATATTGTCCACAACAATCCCAAACATGCACCAAGTAATAAGTTATACAATTAAAAATTATTTACTAATTAGTAACTATACGTTTAAAACACCTTCAAATATATTTTATTTATTTAGTAATAAATTTAAAAAGTACTTTATGAAGTAGAAACGAGGATTTGTTTTATTTTTAGATTATGATCATATATTGAAAGTAGTAACTATCTAAAAGTTGTACGAGAGTATTTTCACTCACTGACAAGCTTTTTAAAATTCAAATTACGTTTTGTATTATCAGAAAAAGTAGTTTTGAGAAAATAATATTATTTTCTTAAATGTATTTTTTAATTTATTTGATGTTAAAAAATATTTTAATATATAACATCAAAAGATGACTCCTAACACAACCCCAAATATGTCCATTGTCTGTTAAATGGGCTTTCGTTATTAGCATTGCAAAACTAATTGATTATTAGAAGTTGGATCATGCCATGAATGGACTTAAAATCGGCAACTATCTAATCATTATATATATATATATATATATATATATATATATATATAAATGGCAATGCTAGGGATTCTATTTTTTTTTACTTAGTGATTAAGAAAATATTGTTAAATGATATTGTGATTTTTTTTAAATATTTAAAAATGTTAAAAAAATGATGTGAAAAAAGAAACAAAAAATATTAAAAACTTTATTTTTTTTTAACAAATCAATAGTCTGATTTAGCTTATGAATATATGTTAAAAGTGATGTAAAAAATTGAATCCGAATGCTTTTCCAAGTGATCTAATAAAAATGCAGGGTACGTACGACATGATGATATGGTGCATGCCTCAAGTGCAATAACATGCATGTTAAAAGCTGTGATTTTTAATGATAATTCTAATGCATGGGTACATGCATGATGCATGCATAGAAGAAGAAAGAAGAAACAAAATAGGGAAAGTTGGGTACATGCATGTATAATTGCGTACATTATGCCCCCTTTATTCTGCAAGCATATTGCATATATTATAAAAGAGCAATACCATATATAATTTCTATTTGGAGACTGCAATGCAATTCTAAATAATTTTATCTTTTAAATTTTTTAAAATTATAAAAATATCTCTCGTAAAATAATAATTTTTCTCATTTAATAAAAGGTCTGTATATATAATCTTTATTTGAAGACTGTAAATAAAATTTTTTATTATAAAATATGAATAAAAATTAGAGAATCGTAATTTTATAAAATAAGTTAGATTTATTTTATAAATTTTGTTTATATAACATCATAGTTTATAAATTTATTTTTATGATATATTTTTATAATTAAAATATTTTTTAATGTGATAAATTCTTGTAGGCTTGGAGCTCAACACGAGATTCATGCAGGTTCAGACTACGGGACAAAAATAAGAGTATTGATTATTGACAAGTGGTTCATGATTATATCGTCGATCCCAAAAAACTGGTTGGGGTTTTTAATCTCTAAATTCATAGCAAGTATACAATTAAAATGACCTAGGATCTGGTGCTTTGACCTATCGAGTATCGACAATACACTTGTCCTCTTTCAGAAAAAACTATAAACTTGTCCAACAACACACGCAAACCGTACGAATAAAACAGAAGCTCCACATTATATTAAATAGCAAAAGTTAAGCAGCCAATTATGTGATCTAAGGCCTGTTTGGGTTGCGTTAATAGTTTCAAAAAATGTTTAAATAATTTTAAAAAAAAATTTAATAAAAAAAATTAAATTGTTTTAATGCTTTTTTTTTTTTTTTATATAAGAGCCGGAAACCACCTGTCCATTAGCGGCCCCGTCTCAATTTTATTAATCAACCTCATTTATGGCGGAGGAAAACCGTGGTAACAAAACTGACACTCAGGATACAGACCATCCCTTATATCTAAACCAAAACCCAAAAACAAAGTACAAAACCAACTAAAAATACAGACCCATACTAGTAAAACGAAAATTGGAAAGAAAACAAAACCTGCTTAAACCCGCAAAACAATACCGAACGCCGAACCATGCGACAAGACTCTTCCGCATATTAAAACGAAAATTGTTTTAATGCTACATATTAAATTACTTTTTAAAATCACATAAGTTAAAAAGTATATTTGAAGACATACTTTTCTGAATAATGCAAAATATAATTCAAATTTTAAAATGATTGTTAATATACGAAAATACGTATATAAATTTTAGGTAATTACAATTTTTAAATTTTTAAGGATATTGTCATAATTTTTAAAGAATAAAATGATCGTCATTTCTATGTTAAAAAGCTCTTTTTTAATTTGTTTACAAGCAAAAGTAACATGTTTAAAAATGCTTTAAACATATGGTTACCAAACAGTAAATAACATTTTAATAGTAGAATTTATTACTTCAATTATAAGTTGTGATAAGTCATAAAGTTATAAACTATATTTTCCACCACAATTTCAAACATGCACCTAGTTTGATTATGAGATGATGATATAAGATTTGAAAGTTGAAGAAAATATTATTATAATATTATTTTTATTTTTGGATTTAAAAAATTTAAATTGTATTTTATATTTTGTTTGAGAAATTGATAAAGTTGTAATGATTAGATAAGATGATATAGTTTGTGAAAACAAATCAGGCCTGAGTTGCTAAAGGTTTCAACTAGTATAATTTTTTTATAATTTTTTACATAAATATATTTTAAATTAAAGATTTTATTCATAAATTATATTGTACAAATATTGTGAAAAGAGTTGTACATGTATCATTTTTCTTAGAAAGTTAAATACAAACAGAAACACCTATTTTTCATATTTAATGTTGTCATTGCTAATTATATAAGTTTACGTGTTATATTTTAAATAGTTATTTATTTCAATGATTGATTTATGAATTTATTTTAAAATACATTACGTCAGATATTATTTGTGTGAGGATTTCGGATACTGTAAAACTTACACAGACATTTTAATGTTCCCCCGTAAAAATAATCAGCAATAGATACAAAAAATTACATGCTGGTTCTAACCTCTAAAGCTGCAAATATAAAGGTAGCGGCTATTACCGACAAAACCTAAAAAACAAATGACTTTAGACACCAACACAAAAAAGATATGTTCCATTAAGTACTTGCATCAATTTTTATGGGTACACAAATGTAGTACTAAAACTTTTGTTTTTATTTTAGTCAAAATAATTGAATAAAGCCGAATTAAGTAGCCACTTTGGCGGTAGGTCTCGTTTAGTTATACATATAAGATGATATGAATTAAAATATTTTATGAGATTTTGAGATAGGAGAAAGAAAAAATTGAATAAAAATATTATAAAATTAAGATGTTGAATTAAGATGAGATGAGATAATCTGTGAAACCGGTACTAAAGTGATTTTAGATCATCTGAAATAGTTTCGTATGAATGGATATACTCTTCATCATAGCACAACTTATTTCATTTGAAATATCGTCACTTATTTCATCTTAACTCATCATTGTTTATTGATAAGACTTTTATTTTTATTTCATCATTATAACAACCAAATTAATTATTGATGAGACTCACTATTTTTTCAACTTCTCATAAAAAAAATTAATCATATTTTAGCCTATTTTATATATCCAAATACATCATAATGGAACACACAAAATTTACTCAAATATCTTAACTCACTACTATTCATAACTAAATCGTCGATTGAGTCTGATTAAGCCTATCATGGCCATGGCTGATTTGCAGCTTGGCAACATGATCGATGGAACCCAAGTGATTCTTTCTTTAATGTTTTGCAATCAATTATTTACAATGTAGCTTGATTTGTTTCATTTTTATTTGAATAGCTTCTCATTGTCGTGACCCCGCTACGGATATATGAAAAATGATAAACACACATAACTCTTTACAACATATTACACAATATTTATGTTTTAAGATGAATAATAATTTAATAAAATATTTTATAAAAATAATATCACTTTACAAATTACAGGACAGGTACCAAATTTAACTTTCAAAAAGTAGGAAAAGGTCACGAATCCTGCATATTTTCATTTATTAAGAAGAACCAACACACGTACATGTCTTCATTCTGAACAGTGAGTTATGTGGTTCTCGATCATATCAGGCTTCTAAGCAGTTTAGTCGTACAAGCTGGTTCTTTTGTTAATTTGTGATAAAGTCACACGTATTATCAGCTATATACAATTATTTTTATATATTTTTTATACATTTTATTAATGTGATTGATCAAAACAATTATTTTAAATTAAAAAAATGATGCATCCAATTATATTAGGAAAATGTATAAAGAATATACAAAAATGACTACACATAGAGTTTTTAAAAATGAGTATATAATTTTTTTTCTTTCTTTTTTTCATCCCTTGTTTGTATTTATTATGTTTAAAATCGTTACTTTTATCTTCTTTCACTCGAGGCAATCCTTATTCACTTAGTTCTTAAAAGCATCTAAGTTAAATTTTTTACTTTTGAGATACAAATCTCACGCCTTGTATTCTAAATTCTTCTAAGTATTATGTGGTTACCAAAAGTTTATTTTCTCGAATAAAGATCCTCTCGAATTCATCTTTAAGGTCATTTAAGAGATTTAGAGACAAAGTCTAGTTCTTATAATATATATTGAGTATTTTAAGATATGTACAAACATCAATAAATGTAGTAAGACTTTTAAAATGTACGTTTTTTTTCTTCTCTAAAATTAGGTAAGACTCACTTCCCAAACCTTCCCTAGTGTAGATTTTGGTTTGAGTTTGTAGGTTTAAAAAGTGTTTTTAATACTCGAAAATCATTTTTTGAAGAAAAAATAGTATATTTGGTAAATTTATAAAAAGTATTTTAATTATGAACCTAAAAAAAAACTAAAAATGATATTTAGAGTCTTAAAATGCAAGTCTAGCGTATTATTTTTGTAAAAAATAGATAAATATGAGATACTTATGATTCCATTCTTTTTCGAAGAGAGTAAGTCTGACTTGAATCTAATTTTTTAAGTAGGTGTTTTTATACACTATGAATGTCTCTAACATGATTAAAAAAAAAATCTGCTACATAAACTCTCAATTTTATATATTTATTGTGTATTTTATTAATGTAATTGATTTTATATTAAAAATAATTAATTAATCTCATCAATAGAGGAAACAAAGAACACGTAAATAACTAGAGTTTTTTTTTTTAAAAAAAACATGGGAATATATTGACTTGAGTCCCTCGGTGTGAGTACAATATGCAATGGTAATCTGAAAGGATAAGACGTGCAAATGTGGCCAAAGGTGAATGGTCCAAACTCCAAGAACTCCTCTGGGTCAAAAGTCATCTGCAGAAACGGTCCCACGAAAAGATGCTTTGCTTGCTGTTTCGGGTCAAACAAATTGACCCTGACCGTGCGTTTCGGGTGTGAAACCAAATACACACGCCAACGGGGGAGGACCGAACAAAACTACAAACAATAAAATAAACAAAAAATAACGAAAGGTGTGTGTCAGTCATTGTCATTAAGTTTTGTCGTGCACGGCCACCGTCCCCTTCCAACTTTTCCCCCCATACTGTCCCTATCAGACGTTGGAACTTCTGCCACGCACTCCCTATT
Source organism: Juglans regia (assembly GCF_001411555.2). Taxonomy (NCBI): domain Eukaryota; kingdom Viridiplantae; phylum Streptophyta; class Magnoliopsida; order Fagales; family Juglandaceae; genus Juglans; species Juglans regia. The sequence continues at coordinate 10,746,271 of NC_049910.1, forward strand.
CTAAAATTGACCGTTGATTTTCTTTGGCATGGCCTCCAAATCCCATAGCGCCACCGGCCATCAGTTGTTGAAACTCGGTTCCACGATAATCACGAGGACGTATCACAGCCCGTTTAGATGATCTTTTCTAACTCATCTCATTTAATCTAATATAATAATTATAATTTTTTTTAAATTTTTACATAAAATATAATAAATAATTTAATTTTTTTAAATAATAAAATAATATTAATATTAAAAAATAAAATTCTAACAATATTTTATTCAATTTTCATCTCAACTTGTAAAGATCAAATCAGTAACTTAAAAAATTGTCTCGAGATAAAATCAAAAGTCAAGCTAAGAGATAAGACTAAGAAGAAATAGGAAAAGAGGCTGAGACTTTTAAAAGGAAAAAGTTTCACAAGACAAGTTGGAATCAATCCCTCTAAGAAAATAGACTTCTATATAAGAAGCTCTCTCCATAGGATCTCTCCGCAGAAGCTCCCTACGTCTAGGCTCACCACAACTTCTTTACGTTTAGACTAAATTCTTCCATTGCATTGTGAGATATGTGAGGCCATGAAAGATTGTAAAATCATCTATTATAGTGAGTTTTACTCCTAAACAACCCTTAGACGTAAGAAGTATGTTGAACCATGTAAATACTTGTCTCTATTTATTTATTTATTTATTTATATTAGTTTATTTATTATTTATCATATAAATAAACGCGAAGAGTATCGTATCGAAACCCGGATCACCAACGTGGTCTAGGACTCATTATTTTCTCCATTCCGATTTATTATGCGAAATTAAGCCATTAACACAACTCATATCATCTCAACTCATTATTCAAACCTCACATTAAGTCTTTTGAAAATCCAAAATCTTTTATAAAATTTTGTTCTACATTTATAAAGTAATTTTATAAAAAAATACTCATAAATTGATGTCGTAATATATTAGGTCTATTTTTTTTATTTTTTTTTAACTTACAAGATGATTTTAAATTATCGAACGAAAAAGAGTGTACAGTTTAAGCACCCACGTTGTCCTTAAATTTTGATACCAACCATAAAAAAAGAATGAAATTGGAAAGAAGTGTTTAGGTTATATTTGGGCAAAAAAATTATTGGATAAAAAGAAAGGATAAAAATTATTGGAATAACTCTCTTCAATCTATTTATACAAATTAATAACAAGTGCCCATTATTCATTCATTAAAATAATTTCCATGATCTGAGCCTTTATTAAAAAATCATGTACTTCTCATTAGCTGATCAAGAGATATATATGACAATTTTTAAATGAGTTTGAGGAAACTTCGCCAACCTAATTTTCACGAAAACTCTTTCCTAAACTCTGCCAATGACCCTTGCTCGATCGGCGACCTTGTGGTTCGATCCTCACTTTCCATGCAAGTTCTTTCTTTGCCTGCCATGTCCCTATTCCTCGCATTACGTTAACGCCATTCCCCATAGCTTGTTCCTCGCTGAAGATCATGTTGAATCCCGGCCTCTTTCATTATTGTTTATAATGATCAATCTCTAATACTAAAGCTCCTCTAATTAAGTAGGATTATGCACATGATGCTCACCATTTTCAGGTTTGGATAATATGTAGTTAGTTAAAAATACGAAGTTGTTTGGTCATTTTCTTTTTTAGGAAATTAGATCATAATTATCATGACAAGAAAAATAATTATATTATATACCCATTTTTATTTTATATTAAATGCATATGATCCAATTTAGATTATTAACTACAAGATACATATAAATTATTGCTATTTTTTTTTTCTCTAAACAAGCAAATTCATAGATAAACTAAGTGGTTACATGATACAAGATTCAATGGGGTAAGAGTCTCCAACAATCATCCCTAAACAAACAAATGCAAGTGGAATAAAGAAAAAAGAGGGATTTGGAGCCAAAAATTGGCCCCCACCCATTTCCTACTAAGGGAAAGTCGCTTGAAGCGATTTTTGAATAGTCTGATAAACAGACTATTAGACTGCGACTAAAAGTCGTGGTGAAACAGTGTGTGTTGCAATTTGTTTATCTAGACTGGCTGTAGGAGTCTTCCATGAGCACTTTGTCTTAATCCTCGATTAGGGAAAATAAAAACATAGGAACGTAGCAACCAAATGATGCGTCAATACGTCGATATAGCACCTTCACTGTTTGTGGCGCTTGTGGTTCATATGCCACACTAGGAAATAAGGTGGTGGTTAGATCTAAGAGATTTGAAACCACTGATCATAATGGTGCTGCACATGACGACAGCAGACTCTCTCTAGTGGTGCTGCACGTGACGACGGCAAACTCTCTCTGACGCAGCGGCACGTGAAACTCACGCCCAGTATGAGCTGCGCGCCGCTTTTTTTTAGATTATTGCTATTATTTTTAGATAACCATGCATGATGTACGAAGTCATGTAAACTCGTTTGAATCAAATGCTACTTTGAATAGGTTAACGGTCTATATATACAATCTTGTTACATCTTATATATAAATAAATAAATTTTAAGGTAAACCTTAATTATTAATTCAACCTCCAATCACGAGATTAAAATATGAAGAGACGGCATAAAAAATTGCTGCAAGTTCATATTAAAAAATCTAAAACGACAAAAATGACAATAACTCTGGAAAATCAAATAAAAAGAGACGAACCAAAACAGTATATGAAATATTTTAGTAGAGAAAAAATAAATAAATAAATAAGAATTTAAAATTATAAGTTTCTAATTATTTAAATCAGATTTGGAAAACTTATCGTCGAATCACCGATGGTCGATCGGCCCAACTTTTACTTTACGTGTGGAAGATAGTTTAAATTAAATTAAATTAAATTAAATTATACCATAAGATTCTCGATGTTATAATAATTAATAGACTAGTCTTATTTTATTAGAAAAATAATTATACGTTAATGGACCGTCGTCGTTCTCTAGCGTTTGGAATTGGATTGTGACGCACGCACGCAACCTTTTGATCTATAATTACGCCGATCGAAGATCGAGAAATAAATAAATAAAGTAAAAAAGAAAAAGAAGATAGAAGGGTCTTAAAGGTAACCCAGCTCGAAGCTGGTACGTAGAACTACTGAGCTATATATAGAGCTATATATAGATCGTATCTTAGGTTTCCCAACTATAAATTAAAGCTCCAAATCTGTGTATCAAAAAATGCTCACCAAAAGAAACATCGTCTTCGCTATATTCTTTAGATATATATAGGTTTGTGGAATAGTATAACGTACTAAGTATATTAAGATGGGTCAGTTTATGAGTTTATTTAAATAAAATCTCTTTGTGACTAAAGCATACGACTCATTTAATATATATTGTACAAATGAATTATGATACACATGCAAATCATTTTCCAATCAAATTTTTTTGTTTTACTTGGTCGTTTTTTAATATGTTCAAATCTAATTCAGTCATGGGTTGATGTATGCATGGATAACAATCGTCATATCATACATATACACGCACCTTGGCAAACAAAGACATTATATATATATATATATATATATATACACACTAATACACGCGTCCCTAGATCTAAAAACTGAAAAAGAAAGAAAGAGTAAAGAAATGCAAAGCAATGGCAAAACCAAAAGCATAAGACCAAAAAACAAGGGATGCTTTATGTAAATAAAGAGGTAGCTCAAAGAAAGTGTATATAAATATGTTGCAAGATCAAAGTGGAGCATGCTACCCCCTAGGTGTAACCTGCCTTGAAATACTCTTTATTTTATTTTTTATTAGAAAGTGATGTGGATGTTGATGAGTAATGAGTATAGTTTATTTTAATTAATTAAGGATAAATAAATTAAATGGTTGGGGCAAAGGAGGTGAAGCACCTGAAGTGGGAAAAAGGAACAACAAAGAGATTCTGTGTCTCTAATTCTCGAATTTGGGTGCCTAGATCCCTCCTTCCCCCTCCACCCATCCAAAATCATTATGATGATGAGCATTTAATAATTACAGTAGTGTTCTTGGGGCTTTCACCCAATGTTTACAACATCACATGACTACAGTTTCCCCATGATTTCTTTGTTTTCTTAAAAGAAAAATTAATCTAATTTAAAACGATTTTGTATATTAATATACATATTTATTCAATATAATTGATCAAAAAATAAATTTTATTAAAAATAATATTAATTTAAATTTAAAATATAAAAATAATAACATTAACATACAGATTGATACGTAAACTTACTTGTACATAATTAAACTCTTTTCCAAATAAGAAAAGATGGAATATTTACAACTTGAAAAACACTACTTTTATTTACAAAACGTACGGTTTTCTTTTTTTACTTAGTAATGAAAGAATAAGTGTTTTTTAATAAATTAATAAATTTTATTTTTTATAAGATATTTAAATGATTTAAATTTTTTTTTTTTTTTAATTGTTCGGTAGATCCCCCGGTGGGGATCCTACGTGGGAGTAGCAGCTCCCTTGCTACTTTATAATAATTTGTTTATAATTATGTAATAAAACAATATTATTTTAATTTTTACTTTTAATTTGATGAATTTATATATAATAAAAAATTATGAATAAATTGTAAGCCTATCACTAATCTTCTAAAGAATATGGAACCACCCATTAATTGTAACTATATTTATCGACAAATTAAACTTATTTTTATCATAAATATTTGCACTCCACAAATAGATTTTCATAAAGAGTAGGCGTGAAAAAATTATTAAAAAAAAAAACACTTTCAAAAGTGGAGCTCGTTATTATTATTTTTTTTTTTAAAAAGGAGACTTGTATTGTAATTATTGTGAATTAATTCTACATACAGTTGTAGAGTATATAAATGTTATATAATTATTTTAAAATATAATTAAGTTTATTATTAAAAAATTAATTTTTTATATAAATATTATATTTATTCACATTTTTTATAAAAAATTGTACAATACCTATGTATTTTAAATGACTTTAAATATAATTCATTGTTAATAAATTGATGAGAACCATTACTTGTATTTTTGTCGTGTTTAAAAGTTGAAGATGAAGGTTTGTATTCGTAATCTATTTTAATCTATTTCAACTCATTTCATCTCATCTCATCATTACAAATTTTTTTAAATTCTCACATAAAATATGATAAACAATTCAACTTTTTTAAATTTTAAAATAATTTTTCTAAATTTTTATATAAAATATAATAAATAATTTAATTTTTATTTTACCATTTATAAACCATCTCAACTCATCTCTAAATTTAAACTATTTTTAAAAAACTAACACGAGAGTTTAGGGTAAAAAACAAAGTAATTAATAAATAATAAAAAAATAAATAGTTGGGGAAATTATTTACACGCTGTTTCTAGAATGTACAGTTTCTTTTGGGTTTTGGAAGCAAAGTGAGGATGAGTTCTAGAATCTACAGTAGGCAATGCCAAAAAGTCTGGGCATATGTGAGTGCGGACCAATGAGAGGAAGGCAACGAGGAACTCTAGACATTCCTATCCTCTCTCTCTCTCTCTCTACTCCTCTCCTGATTTCTTGCAATTTTTATGTGATGGCGACCACGATGACAATGACGTGTGTGATGCATCACGGGACCCACCTCACATGGCTCTACCAATACTCGCAACAAAACAAAGGCAAAACTCATAAAGGGACCCACAATTAATTAAAAAATATATGTGTATAAATAAATAACTAGGGACCACGACCATAAAAAATATATATTTATTATCAAATTAGAGCATATTTAATAAAATATTTATATGTTATAATTAAATTTTAAAATTTAAATATTATAAATTATATATTTTTATTTAAATAAAGTAGATAGTATATTAGGCACACCGATTTGATTTAAGAATAAAATAATTTTTTAAAAACATAAATATTAGAATTGTACAGAAATTTTTTATAGTAATATTATAAAAAATATTAGAATTTAATTTTTTTAATATAGACCATGACGTCAATAATAAATAAACTTGTAGAATAATATATTTTTTTTTTCTATTTTAAATGTGATGGGTAGCAGAGGCTGTGACATAGGTGGGGGAAATTGGAGAAAAAAGAGAAACTTGGGGGGGTTGTTGGGGACTACTTTGGAATCTTCTCTCCCATACGCCTAAGCCTACCACAGTACCACTCCCTATACACTGTCCCAATTCTATCTTATAATATTTGCCACGATTTTCATTTCCGACTCGGCTTCACTCGGAGTCGAAGATGAGCGAGCCTATTCAAATGAGCCAAGTGTTTTCTAACGAGACGCCACGTCAGTATTGATTTACTCGTCACCCCGCCCTGGAGGGTGTAGTGCCATGGCCCCAGAGTGGGGGCAGAGTGGGGGGTCCCATTTGATTATTTAACGAGAAATGTTATTATGGCTTTAATTTATACTATTTATTTTGTCTTCTTGACGTATTACCACGTGGAATATTAAAAATAAAAAGTCTTGTCAAGTATAAGAGATTTGAAATAAGAAAAAAAATAATCTTATATCTCATGAAAATTATTTTCTTTTTAATTCGTACCGTTTCATTAAATAGATATCTTACATATTAACATTAATAAGCAGTTTGATGCACAAATTCGCTTGCAAAAAAAAATTTCTTAAAAAAAGCTAAAAACATTAACACGTAGAGGAGAAATAGGGTTTAGTCTTTCAAAAAATCTACTCAACCTCCTACTATTCACACAACCTCTACACTCTACATTATTTTTAATTTTTATTATTTTTTTCTTTTATTAAATATTTATTATATGAATAATGAATAAAAAAATTTGAAATAATTTAAAAAGAATAAACTCAAAAAAAAATTTAAAAAAAATATTAAAAATTTAAAAAAGTGTGGAGTGTAGAGTGTGGTGGAGGTTGTGTAGCAAAGCTCTTAGTCTTTTATCCTTTTTAGCTTTTGGGCTCATTTTGTTTCGAATATGTATTTTTTAATTTTTTAAATAAACTTCATGGCACTTCATTATACGTCAAATGGACAAAATGAATAGTATAAATTAGAAGAAATAGTACTATCACTCATATTTAATATAATAGAAGTGTTATACTTATAAAAAAATTATATAAAAGTAAACTCACAAATTGACATAGTTTCATGTGATACATTATATCTACTTTACAATAAAAATAGTTTTATAATTTAACGTATCATATCATACTATGTCAATTTGTAGATTTTTGTTTACGAATCTCTTTATGGGTGAAGCATTTCTCTTAATATAATTATTTATAAAAAAAGTCTATTTATAAGGGTAATGCTAGATACATTCCTATAGTGTGAAATTTTTCCACACTTCTTTTGAAAAAATAGTGGGATCTACTATTAAGAAAACAAAATTTTCATATGGATATCAGATTTTTTCATTTTTTTTTAAAGGAAATATGCGAGACTTTTATACCTTAAAAATGCTAATATTATTTATTTATAAAGTTCCTCGTAGATTTTAATATAAAATTCAAACATATTTCTTATGTATATCTTCATATTCGTTGTTTAACATATGCATGCTTAGGAGGCGCCTCCTTCCCTCACTCTCATAAAAAGCTAAGGGCTATTAGATATGATTTTCACCAAAGGGGCCAGATCATCGAACTTGCCATTATCAGACCTTTCAAATATGACATTTGTGGTTGAAAAGAGATAAGTGTCTTCACGGGCCGTCATATATTTTGAAGTTTATCGGAGTTGGTCAAAACTGTAATCTATCTTCTTTCGCATCTATGTTACTACTTTCCTTTTTAATTTTCTTGTTGTTAATCAAAATAAAATAAAAAAGTTCGTCTCTCAAACGTTTGTTTGTAGAGGTTGAGTTATCTCTTTCTATGAAGGATGAGGTTGAGTTTCTGTTTAAGCAGAAAGTGTTTTCTCTTGAACGTTTGTCTATAGAAAGTATCAGCAATAGTGAAAACCAGACCAGTCACAAAATGAAATAGTGTACTAGTGTAGTTCCAAATGCATTATTTTAATTTATGATGTCATATTTGATATAGAGACATCCTAGAATCTATCGAAACATAGATGTTTCTCTTATGAATAATGACGACAGTTTCCCTTCAATCAATATATATATATATATATATATATATATATATATATACACACACACACATACATGTATGTTTAAAAATTACTCTTGGCACCTATCAAAATAAGTATGATCCTAAAAGGGCCAGTCCAAATCTTTATGCTTCCCTAACCACAGCTGATATAAATGATTGAAAAAGATAATAATTATAAGAAATAGACGTTCACTTTTTAAAAGACTATGGTATTGGATTGTTTGTATAAGTGTGTATTATAATTGTTCGGTTTTTCCTTTTTTCTTTTCTTGGATTATCGGTAGATATCGGTAGAAGTTTTTATTTTCTTAAAAAATACATTTCCTTTTTTCAAAACTCAATGAATTTGATAAATATTTTTATTGTAAACCAAATTATTGAAGAGTACAACAAGTTTAGTAGCGAAAGTATTTCATCTTATCTCATCATTACAACTAATTTTCTAAATTCTCATACAAAATATAATAAACTACTCAATTTATAGAGTCCAAGATTGATGTAATTGATACTGGAAATTCTCTTGCTCTAAACTCTCTCCCTTTTCTCTAAACTTTCTCAAAAAAATCTCTAGCTAGAAGGGATTCGGCTCCCTTCCCTCTCCCTCCCCCATTCTCCTTTGTCCAATTTTCCTTCCAGTGTAGTGTTTGGTTTTTTATTTTTTCAGACCAAATAAAGGAGAATCGTTGATCTGTGACCTTTCGAAGACCAAAAGCCTACACGCGCCCCCCACCTTGGTGTTGTTGCCTAGCCACCAATCTACAAGATCACCGAACGCAGTGCCAAACGGAGTGGCGCGTAGCCCGCACGCAAGGGTTAAAGTTCTCGGAGCTGTCAGCACGTGGCTTCCAAGCACCACCGAGAAGCCATCTATTGACACAACGCTCGGCGTTTCTGAGACCTCTGCTCCGGGACTTCCAAGATCGACTGTCGGCCTTTCTCCTAGGACCAAAGTTTTAAATTTCGTACCGTACCGGCCGGTACATGTATTATATTTATTCCGTACCGGTTAAAATACCGGCCGTACCGGCCGGTACCGGCCATTTCGGACTGAATTTCGGCCTGTACCGGCCTATATTTCGACCGATACCGGCCGGTACTGGCCGATATTTCGGCCTGTATGTTTTTTTTTTTCATTTTTTCATACTACAAATTTATATTTTAGCCCCTAATTTAGACTAGACTATTTATAATTTATATATATATGTATTTATATATAATTTATTTATATATAGATTATTATTTTGAAATATAATTTTTATATATATTTATATATATAATTTATTTATATATCGACTATCCCGAAACGTTATCCCGAAACGCTATCCCGAAACGGTATCGGTACCGAAATATTTCGTTCCAGTGCCTTGACCGGTACAACGTCCGGTACAGTATTCAAAACATTGCCCAGAACAGCTCGTGCCTTGCATGAGCCACTGTAGCCTCTTTGTGTTTTGTTTTTCTGTTTCTTGCAGTGTTTTCTTAATTTTTTGTAGTGTTTTTACAAAACAAAAAATAAAAAACATAGTACCCTCAGACCTTAGTCCGATGGAAAGGTCCCCCCCTCTGCTTAGCCGGTGTTTTGGTGGGATTTGGTCCATCATACTCCGCTTAGTCGAGGTATGGAATTTTGTCACTAGGTTCTATTACCTCTTTTGTAGATAAAGTTATACTATCTCTTAGACTTAGGTCTTTAGAGATCCATCGTCTAGACTAGACCATGTCAACCACGAAAGTGTATTAAGAATCTATTAACGATTGTAACTTACTTATTTTCAAGTCAACTTTATAATGTCCTTTATTAATAAATGAAATGTGTTTCGTTATTATAAAAAAAAAAGTAATTTAACTTTTTAAAATTTTAAAAAAATAATAATATTATTAAAAAATAAATATTTTAATAATAATTTATTTAATATTTTAATATTTATTTCTTTTCACTATCTAAATCAGTCGAAGTATGAAGTAGCATTTTCTAATTAGATAATGTGATGGGTCATTGTTTCGAAATCCTTTAATTTCAATTCAGTATCTTCCAGTGCACCTAATCTCTCAGAGAGAACCGGCTTTTCCGCTGCTCGCCAAAAACCGTACACAGATTTGGGGTGCAGAAGAAAAGTAAAAAAAAAAAAAAAAAAAAAAAGGGAAAAAAGAGAAAGATGATATGCTTTATCGGGGGGATGGACAGGTGGACTACGTGGCAGAGTGTGATGGAATTGGTTCTTCTGGGTTTCTCTTTCATGGCTTCGCCTTTAGAAATGAGAGAAAAGGAAACAAAAACAATAACAAAAAAAGAAAAAAAAAAAGAAATAAAAAGGGATTGGTGTGTGTTAAGGAAGTGATATGTGGTGTAAAGTTTTGAACAGATAAAAAAGGTTGAGGGATGTTACGGACGACCAAAAGCTGCGGCTCCCATCTACAACACGTTACACGTTTATTTTTGGGATCTAATCATCCGGCACATCTTTTTATGCCCCAATCTGCCTTTAATTTTTATTTTTTGGCATTTTATTTTTTAATTGTTAAATTAAATCAACAAAAATTATTTAACTAAAAAAATTAATCAATACAAAATATATTAGATTATAAAATTATTTTTCATATCAATTGGTAAATTTATTTTTATAAATGTAAAACTTCTTTTATAAATTTAGTTTTCATGCTAGCTTAGCTGTTGTAAACATTAGGTTTAATTTAATACCTAGCAAAAAATGAAAAATCATTAAAATGAAAATTTAATGCTGAAAAATGTTATCATTATCTTTTTAATCATAAATTTCTTTATTATTATTATTGATGTTATTAAAAATTTATTTATTACTTCATTTATTTGATATTTATTTGATGCTTATTAAGAAATGATAACAAAAATAATCATAAAACGATAATGTATATCATTTGATACTAAAGACTTGTTTTATGATGGTTAATTAAGAAAGTAAGTTTCATGAAAATGACATACTCCACATGTTTGGCTTTTATTATTTTATTTACATTATTTTTTAAATTATAATATAATATATATTCTTAAATTGAGATGTATAAATGGGTTATTGCCATCTGTGCATGAGATGTAAAAAATTAGTACTCTGTAATCATACATGTGATTGTGTACATGATATGTTACTATAACTAATCTATATTCTATGTTGAATAGTACCTGAAAATAGTGAAAGGCCTCAAAATTAGGTCAAGTTAAACTTCTGATCACAATAAGACATAGTTTGGACATAAGAAATGTTTCATTTTATTTCATCTCATCATTACAACTTTACTAAATTTTCATACAAAATATAATAAACAATTCACTTTTTTAAATTTTAAAATAATAATAATAATTTATTTAATTTTCAACTCTCATTTCATTTTAACTTATCTCATCTCAACTCACTATCTAATCAGCACTTAAAGAATATTAACAGAAATATAAGGGTGACGCTGCACAAAAAGAGAGTCACCGAGAGTGTTCACCGAGTGAGCAAAAATTATAGGGAGTACTGTAGCTCCACAAAAATTAAAAAAAAATATTTTTTTTTTCCATGGAGATTTCCTCTTATATTTCTATTCTCTCTCACATCCACTCTCATGCCCTTATTTATCATTTATAATAATTAAACCTTTTTTTTTATCTATATATAAAATCTTAGAATTTGAAAAAAATATTATCATTACAAATGATTAATTTTGAAAATATTACAGTTTTCAAGAGATAAATAATTAATTTTTTTAAGAATTATTAGAGATTAATAGTTTAAAACACAAGGAGAAAGATAAATAACTGAATAGTTAAGAAAATGTAAAAAGAAATGAGCTAAAAAAAAAAAAAGAAATAATAGAGAAATATTATTTGAATACAATAGGAAAAGAATATGGAATGAGATGTAGAAGATTTTGAAAATATGATCAAAACTTAGGAATAATTTCAAAGAAAGATAATTTTTAGCTAAAATTTAGAAGATAAAAAAATTACTCATCCAGATGTGGATGCTCTTAAATATTAAAAAAGAAATACAAACTCATTAAAAAAAATTAAAAAAAAAACAGTATACAAAATCGGTGGAATCCTCGGTGAGAGTAATGTTTTCCAAAATATAAACATAAGTTCCCCAATTACCACCTCTTTTGCAATGCAGCATCTAAAACCTCCCATCATATATAACACACATAACAAGAGTTTGCACGCAATTTGTACACTTAAAATATTACCGTTAATGTGGAGAAAATACGTAACATAGTCTAATAATCAAATATTTTAATTGAAGATGCAAATTACAACTTATATTTTCATTTATTTTTCCTTCAATTCCTTGGTGACAGTATTTGGTGGTAAGATTTTATAAATGATATTTATATTCATGAAATGCGTAAACGTCATACAATTTTTTTGAAAAAATTGAATAAATACGAAATTCACAAAAAATGAATCTTAGGACAGGTTTGGAGAGAAATGAGAATTTTATGTTTTGTTTTAGTGTTTAAAATATTATGTTTTAATATTATTATTGTATTGAGATTTAAAAAAATTGAATTGTTTATTATATTTTGTATGGAGATTTAAAAAATATGTATTGATGAGATGAGAATTTTATGTCTCATCTCACTCTCCAAATCCGCCCTTACTCTTTTACAAGAAAAATTACATAGCCTTACGTAGTTTAGGACTATATCTAACATTACTTGCACAATTTGAAAAATATGTAAGCACGGCCATCAACATTAGGAAGAGGAATCCATTTTTCACAGCTACTCTCTTTCTACTCTAAAGCTGTATATGTTGATCTTTCACTGCATAATGTGTTTAAATAATAATACTAATCTTTTTTTTATCATTATAAGTGGACCTAAAAGGAAAAATGAAATTCTTTAATCACAAAAAAAAATTATATAAAATAATATATTTTTTATAATAAAATAGAGATTCTTTTGTATTATTTTCAAAATTAAATCCTAAAAGAAAAAAAAAGAAAATGAAAAACAAAGGAGAGAGAGAGAATCGATGATTATTTCTCCATTAGAGACATTTTTTACAGCAGAGACAATTTTTTGATTTGGGGTCTCGTTCTTTTGGTGGCAGTAAGCAGAGAGCTGAATTACGATCTAATTCCCTCCCGCACGGCTTTTAGGCTCGTAGAGATCATCAAAGAGAAAGAAGAAAGAAAGCCAAGCCCCCTCATCTCCCTCTCTCTGCTCTGTTTCTCGTTCAACTTCTCCTACCTCTCTACCATTTTTTTTTTCTTGCTAAATTCACCGGATTATGCTACGTACGGACCCAGTACGCTTCCACTGTACAATAGTACTCTTCGTCTTGGAGCTCACTTATGGTTGGTTTCTTGATCTATTTATTTATGGCAATAACATCGGAACAGACATGGGTTTTCTTCCTTTTAGTTCCACTGAGGATCCGGATAGTACCATTGAAGGGTCGGAGCTTGCTCGTCCGAGAAGATATTGCAGGCCTCCTCTCCGCTAAAGAAATTGTGCTCCTCCGTTTTCACATACTGTGTCTGGAATGGTTTCTGGAACTGGAAGCAGGTGATCGACGAAGATGACGGCGATGACGATGAGCAATTGAATTTCAGGGAAGACGACGCCGGCGACATCAAGAGCTGCTGATTTTGAAGGAACCCACCAGAGGAAGAAATCGCGGCGTTGGGGCTGTTGTCCTCGTTCAAGATCGCGCTCGAGTCGCTGTCCGACGAGCCGTCCTTGAAGTCAACCTGGAAGAGCGAGGCCCCAACTCCATTAATGTTGTGGTTTAAGCAGTCAAAGTGCAAGTCTTTGGAGTCGGATGCAGGCAGAGGAGGAGTATCCGGAGCTGATTTGCTCTGTTCCATCGGTTGGTCATCAGATTCGTGCACGAACATTTCTTCCTTCACTGAAAGAGTGCTCCCTGCGTTTTCTTTTTCGAGCTTTGCTTTTAATTCCTTTATCTGCACAACAGTCAAAGAAATCATAATGAGGACTTCACGCATTCACGAAGAGCTAGAAATGGTGGATTGTTAATGTTACCTCTTTGAGCAGAGCTTCATTGTCATGTTGAAGGGCATCGTAGTTGAGCTTTAGACCTTCGTAATTGCCTTTGAGAACGCCATAATCTCTCTCCAATTGCTTGGTTTTCCACCGGGCTCGGCGGTTTTGGAACCAAACAGCAACTTGTCTAGGTTGCAAACCAAGTTCTTGGGCTAGCTTAACTTTTCTGTCGGGTTCGAGCTTGTTTTCCACCTCGAAGTTCTTCTCCAAAGCCTTGACTTGGTCGACGCTCAATCGACGCTTCTTCTCGGCTATGTGGCCGGTTTCTTCTACACAACCTTCTTCGTCTAAGCCGTCCAACATGGACTGGAACTCCCTACTGTAGACATGGTTGTTTCTTGGACTGTGTTCCTCTGCATCAATGAAAAACACTGAGAATTAAGGGATATGTCTTCGTCCCTGGCAATAGACAATATATAAGACTAGAACCATAAAACACAGAAAGGGAAAACAAAAATGAAAGGGCTCCAAAGATCCAAAACATGACAAACAACTTAGCAAATCTGAAGAGTTCATAGAGGTGTCTGAAAATTGTCAAGGAGATTGATCATTAAAAGAAAAAAAGAGACAGGAAAACACAAACACACACAAGGTCATGTCTGAATCCTAGAAATACAACAATGAAAGTAAGGAGTAAAATTAATGGACGCTTTATTGAAAACCTGCAGTTGGGCAGATGGAGATCAGAGCACCTAGTGAGTCTGAGCTGCCAAGTGATCTCTTCATGACTGAAAACAAAAAGAAGTCGCCAAACAGGATCTGGGGTTCCTGTTCTTCTTCTTTAGTCTTTGTTTTTTATGTTTTCAGTAGGATCTTTTAAGAGCTCAAGGGGCTGCTGCTTGTAGCAAAGTCGTGTTCGCTTAAGAGAAGACCAATGAGTACGAATCCCCATGTTTTGGACCACTCCAAAATGTACAGAGCTGTATGCAACTGTACATCCACGTCTCTCGCTCGGTTCCCCTATCTTTCCCCAATTTCGATTCTTCTCCCTCTGAACCCATCAAGAGAAGAAAAAAAAGAAAGAAAAACCAACTAAAAAACACCAACCCAAGAGACAAAAAACCCAAACAGGCAAGCCAAACTCTCAACCCACGAGCAGAAGTAAACGTATAAATTTTCTCACTCCACTCTTTTTCTCTCTCTACATCATTACCCAATCAATTTACAAGCTAGTTTTTGCAGATCTATTCTAGTCTTGGACTGTTTATCTACAATGGAGAACCAGTTGGGGAGAAAGACAGAGAGGGATGGAGTGAGACTTGTAAGTGAACCAGTTCACAAAACAGCTGGCCTCACAGTCACACTTTCTGTGTCTTTAAATAAACCAACTTGGGTCCAATGTGGGGTTAGAATCTTAACTGGGGTTAGGTATACTACTGCAGCAAATGAAATGAACACGAAATTCATTCCAAATTCAACTCTAGCTCCACCCCCTATAGCCGGTGTACTTCCGGTTTTCGTCCGTTTTGTGAGGCATATTCTTTTATTATTATTATTATTATTTTAAATTTAAAGTCTCTATAAGGCTCGGCTTCAATAACGGCTCCGCTCAATCGTAGCTCAACAAGATTTGGGTGGCGAACTGGCGTCAGCGTATCGTGCAGACCGTGTACAGTAGCGTGGTCGGTGCAATTAATCGGCGATTAAAATAATTTTGTTGGCATAGTTTGGGATACCAAGATGGGTCCGAAATCCGAATAGAGGAATGCATGATTCTCTATTTACTCTCATATTCTATATCTATAATTTTTTTGTATAGTGTAAAGATATTTTTCGAAAGAGTGAGATTTAAACTGATAAATAATAATTGATGAAAATTTTTCTTCTAAAATTATATTCTAACTCAAATTGAGTGAAATTTTGCCATTTTTTCTTTTTGGGCCATGGCTAATTATTTAAATCATCATACTTTTATAGTCTCATCATCAATAGTAAATTGTCAAATGCAATAGTGCAAAGAGAAATAATTTAGCCATAGAAATTATACAAAAGTAATCTTATAACTGATGTAACTTTACGTCGTTCGTCAGATTGTAAAATTATTTTTATTATAAAATAAATCTAAAAAATCACAGAAAATCAAGTTAGTTTGAATAATTACTTTTGTATAATTATTATCATAGTGTAAATAGTAAAATTTTTTGGGAAGTTAAATCAAGGCTTCAATTAACAATGTTTTTACTACGGAGATCCTTTACAAATCATCCATGTATTACTTCTTTTGGTTCTGAACAAAACCTAATTGTCATCAATAGGCTCTTCAATGATCAGTTCTTGGTCACTTATCATGGGGAGTTCCATGGCAGGAGACAAATGGTAATTAAAGTGTTGACTTTATCGAACACATTAATCATATTTTTTTCAAAAAGGATAAGTCATGTTCTCAAATAAGTTCTCATTTGACAATCGATAGTTCATCCTCAGTTCTTGACCTCCTTCATTGTTACTATCCTAAATGAAAACAACGTATTTCGAATCTTTTAGATTAGCTTTTAAGATTGTTAATAATAATCGTAAGCATACTATTTTACTTAAATATTTTCCGGGAAAAAGTTACATGAAAAAAGAAAAACAAAAAAAATGTACCATACTATTAAATGAAAACTCTCAATAGTCTTGTATGGACAAATTGTACTTACAGAAAACTCTTTAACGAGGGGTTGAGGCTCTCAGAATTAGTCGAGATTTTGTTCTCAGATGCTCGGTGTCAATAAAAAAAAGGGGTATAAACAAATTATTTTAAATGAGTTAAATAAAATATTGTTAAAATATTATTTTTTAATATGATTATTGTTTTACAATTTAAAAAAGTTAAATTATTTATTATATTTTATATAAAAATTTAAAAAAATTATAATAATGAGATTAGATAATTTAAAAGTGTTTCTTTATACAAACGAGACCTAAGTTAAATACAGACAGTCAATTAAATATAAAAATAATCTAATTCTCCTATCATTGACAAGCTAAGGACATATTCATAATATTAGCTGAGGTAGCCACTAGGTTCCTTTCCATTGTTCAGACTCTATTTTATAAGTGGGACGCGTGGGTTAGACTACCTATTTTATTGGGCCTAAGGTGCGGAAATCCTATATTTTTTTCACATTTTTTTTCCACTGATATCGAATTTGGCTTTATGTGCTCTTATTTAAAAATTCAATGAATGAAAAGAGAATAATTAATAAACCATACAATTAAATGAAGAGTCTTATTCACCTGATATATACAATGTTAAACATTGGCCAACCATTGAATATAAAAATCATCCAATATGGATTAGAAAACAAAGTCTCTAAGGTTGTAAAGTCTGGAGGTTTTGCAGCATATTTTATTCCTTGAAAAGGATTTCCCAATTCTTAAGGCATTTTCAGGTCGCAAGATTGTTAAATTTAAGATGAAACTCAATTTATCTCCGAGCACGTTGGTTCGAAGATAATAGATTGGGTGAAAATGGAGCAATTTTATTGCTAGTATGGTTTTGATCGAGCTCTCTCTCTCTCCCGAGAGACCCCTCATGAGCTTGCTATACGGATCAATAAGAGGGGAAAATCTCCTTACAAATATATTACAATTTCAATTTACATCCAAGGTTCATATTGGATAAATAAAGAAAAAAAATATATCTTTTAGGATTAAAAAAGTCCATGTCTATTGAGCAAGACATTAGGATGAGTAACCTCTCAAGGAGTTCTTGAATTGCAACTAACAAATAATAAACTCACCATTTGAGTGCTAAGTTGATTTATAAATAGTAATATTTTATGAGTCTCATTGAGATATATTTAATATGTTAAAATATGTATTTAAATATATGAAATAAGTTTAACTTTTTTTTTAGAAGTTGAAAAAGTAATGAATTCCATCAATAATTGGTTTAAGATGGGCTGAGGTAAGTTTGTGTTTCAAACATAGAAAATGCTAAATTCATTGTTAGATATATGTAATTAGTGGAAGTATTAATATACTCTCCTTAAGTAACTTACAACTATAATAGAGATTTAAAGTGTACTCTAGCATACTTGGGTGATGGGATGAAATGATAATTCTGTTAATAGTAATGAAATGGTTTAAGTTAAAATGTTTTATTATGTTTTAGAAAAGAAAAAAGTTAATAATAATTAAACAATGATTAGATTAAAAAATATTATTTATTTTGGAAAAGTTATAATAATTAAACAATGATTAGATGAAAAAGTTAAATATTTAAAATTGAAAAAAGTGTTTGAATTATATTTGAGAATAAAATTTTGAGATTAGATCTTCTATATTCCCAAACAAATCCTTAGAATACATATGACAAGATACTCTAATCCTATTACAATACCATGTAATTATTTTAATTAATACGATAGCCTATGATAAAATGAGAGTAATTTTTTTTTGGGAACCTCTCCAAGACAGGGCCTTTCGAATCCACCCCTGCAGAGTAAACTCTAGCCTCGTGCACCACATCTTCGAAAGTTTTTCTACATGAAACTGGTTAAATCGTTGACTTTTCACCAGAGGTATAGCCTCAAAAAATTGTTTGCACCCATAAAGTGTTGAATCTTAAATTTTGAAAGAGATATCCCCAAATCAAGACTTTTACCACTTGGGTCATACCTTGGATTTGTACCTAATAATCTCAACCAAAACGCCCAAGTGCCATAATAGACATGCGTCAAACCCGGATAAGGCTAAAACTGATGACCATGAACAACAACGAAGTTGATCCAGTCCAATGCATGGCAAAGCAAAATCGAATGTATTATTAGAACAACCCAAGATTAGACCCAACCCCCCCCCCCCCCCTTTTTTTTGTCACCCACAGCTCTTGTACTCGCAATTTACATAGACTACAAATATGTCAACAGTTGCTAAACGATGCGGTGCCATTTTTTAAGCAGAACTTCTCAACCTGGGATAAGGCAGAGGCACAAATGGAGTTTTTAGCTGTAATATGTTCGTCATAGAACCAGAGCCCACCACCTAACACAGATTTATTTGTTTGTTTCTTTCTTTCTTCTACGTAAAGACCTGCCCCACAAATTCTAACACCGCCACTTTGGGTGTGGTTCCCTTGTTTCCACATAGCCACCCCCATACAGAAGGAAACTGTTGTGTTCAAGATTGAATTTGCATTGGCAATCCAGGAAAAGTGTAGAGTAGAGAGAGAGAAAAAAATCCTTTAAAAGGCAATATAAGTGGAAACGACACCCAACAGAAACACTGGACCATTAATTTTGGTCAAATCGAAACCAGAATTCCACCCCCACCATAAAAATTGGGTAGTGGGAGAAGTCCCTTGAGATGCTCATCCAAGTAATAAGAACTCTCGATTAGAGCTCTGTTAGTGACTGACAAATAGTGAATTGGGTAATATATGTGAGACTGATGGAACCAGGTGAAAAGTGATAAATTGCGATCCAATTGGGGTTGGAACAAACCACAAGTTTTATATTCTTTATGATAATTCCAAATAAACTACAAACTCTTGTATTTTAGCTATGCACTCTTACCATATACGAAACCCTACTCCTATTCTAATTAGAATAGCAATCCTAATCGACATGAACTAGTTTAAAGCAATAAAATAACTAACAGCCATAATAACTCTTCTTACTCTAATTAAATAATAACTCTTTCCTAAAATAAAACAAAACTTCAACCCACTTCGTGTCCTACTCCACTGCAGCTTCTCTACTTCGTAGGTAGTAGACTTCCAATGTCCGTTTCCATCAGAGACAGACTGCATGGTGATTTGTGAGTGGGAAACAATGATCGGGATCGCTGACTTAATCAGAAAAGCTTCTGGAAAAGATTAGGTGATTTCTTCAGTTTCATTATGTAGATATGATGAGCACAGCTTCAAAAGCACTATAATGATAAGTCTTTGAAGAAAGCCACAAAAAAAATGTCTACACAAAATGATTAATATCTCCAAGGGCATGGGTAATTGTCAATGGCTAGAACTTGCCCGCACTTTAATGGCCAAAAAGGTGAAAAACCTCGATAACAAACATGTACTAACGTGAGAAAACACACACACATCATCCTCTTCCTGAACAGCCTAAAAACTACGTATTTCGTTCAGCTTGGGATTCAACTTGTTGCACTGGTCGGAGGACAAGAAACTTATACAGTACTCCATAAGCCAAAACATATTTTGATGAGAACGGTGTTTCAATGTGGAACACATGATCTAATTTGATTAAAGTTTAAAGATGGGCAAAAAGCAAGCTTCACAACAAGACAAACAACTTTTATGACAGCTTTTTTTTTCAATAGCAAGAGTCAATTTTCACAACTCACGTCGGGAATTAAATCCTTCCAATTCTGCGGCCGCAGATACTATGGATTTAAAAAATCTTTGCTCGTGGCAACCAGTTAGATTTGGACCCACAACCTTAGGATCACAACACACATCTTTTGATGAGCAACTGGTACCTAATCTCCAACATGGTTTTGCTAATCCTTTAACTAAAACCATTGCTGTAATAATTTCTCCCGTATTATGGAAATAGAAAGGAGAGGAGCACAGTTATCCATCCATTAATTCGACTTTTTTAGAGGCAAAAGCAAACTAACCACACCCCCCCCCCCCAAAAAAAAAAAAAACTGCCAAAATCTGCCTGAATCCCATCAATTTCATCGCTCCATTGGATGGATATCACCTGACTTTTCATTGATGGCTATTTTATTTCCAGAAGAAGAGAATGGATAGTCAAGTTTGAGTTAAATGTTTCAATAGTGATACTAAACAGACAGAAACTGCTTCCGCGAGTTCCAATGCTTTAGAGCCTAGAAAAGTAAGAGGTCTTTTTGTTTTGGGTTAGCTCCTGGGGCCTACGAGAGTGAGAATCCAACATGGGTACAAAACAATGAACGGGAAAGAAAACAAATAAAAAGTGACAAATAAAGAAATATATGGTTAGGTGGGTGGGCTTTGTTGAGTGTAGACACCCAAATGGTAGGCAGCTTTTCTTTTTCAGTCATCTTTTCCGATTTGTGAGTGCTTGTCTAAAGGTGGCTAATTTGAAAGTATGGGACTCGAGACTTTGCGTTTCACCACTTTAACTGTGTAAAATAATTTTCTTCCTACCCCACACCCTTCTTAAAAAATATAACAAGGAAGAAACATGGGGAATAAGATTTGGTCGGAGGGCTGCCTCGCAACCAGCTGGCTTTCATAGACAACTTATTAGAAATTGTTCAGTGCCTTACTCATCTCCATGGATGCCTAAAAAAGAAGAAAATAAATTCTATTCATGAATCTGGGAGCTAAAAAAAAATGGAAATGGGCATCATACTTCTATTTTATGGCACGAGTCGTACTATATACAATACTCTAAGGAGGACTGTATTACAGACATAGTGAATGAAATGACCAAATTGTCTCCATTTTTAACCTGGTTCTGATACCAATTTGTTATGTGGGTTCCCGCCTATATGGAGAATGGCCCATGTGGGTCCATTAAAATCACATGGAGAGAGGGTTTAGGCCTAGTTTAATTAGGTTTACTAAAACCTATGTGTTGCTGCTATTAGCAGCTGAGTGTGTGAGAGAAGAAAAAGACAGAGAGACTGTAAAAAACAGAGCAGGCTGTACAATTTCCATCAAATGTTCCAATCGGCGTCGTCTGTGGTTCAATCGAGCTGAAATTTTGCAGACACGTTCACGACTCAAGGCTCTACAATTTGAACGTTAGAAATCAGATTTAGAGCAGTCTTTCTGGTGTTTGTAGCCGTGAACAGTACCGCATCTTCTTTAGTAAAATCTCTTATATCACATTGTTTGGTTGCCAAAAAAATGTTTTCTTGAGATTATTGTTGGTTGTATGCCCTCTAGTATTATCTAGAAAGAACATTTGTGTACACATCATTGTTGATAGTGGAAGCTTTAACTGGACTAGGTCCCATGGTTTTTCCTTTCGCTTTGAAGGGTTTTGCACGTAAAAAATTCTTGGCTCTTTGTGTGTATGATTTTGTTTTAGATTATTCTTTATTAAATTACTTCCTAACAGATTCAAACAAAGTGAAAGAGTATTATTTCTGCTATTTGATAATTGATTTGGTTATTTCAAGTCGCTATTAAGATTTCTCCCAACAGAGTGCTATTAGAGAGGAGTTATAGCCGTTCAATACTTTGTGTTGAATAATGAAAGCTCATTTTAGTAAAATGGTTACTTTGAATGATTCTAATTATCACACTTGAAAAGGAAAAATGGAATACTTCTTATTTGTGAAGCAATTTCATCTACCGATGTTTACTACTGAGAAGCCTAAAAATAAATCTGATGAAGAATGAATTTTGCAACATAAACAAGTTTGTGGATACATCAGACAATGGGTAGATGATAATGTTTTAAACCATATTAGTAGGGAGACACATGCACGTACACTCTGGAATAAAGTTGAACAGTTATATGCTCGAAAGACTGGAAACAATAAAATGTATCTGATCAATCATTTGATGTATTTGAGATATCAAGATGGAACTCCGTTGACAGATCACTTGAACACATTCCAAAGAATAATTAATCAGTTGGCTGCTGGAATGGGTATCAAGTTCGATGATGAGGTACAAGGTTTGTGTTTGCTTGGTACATTGACGGACTCTTGGGAGACATTCAGAACGTCATTATCTAACTCGGCCCCAGATGGTGTAATCAATATAGATCTAGCTAAAAGCAGTATTTTGAATAAAGAGATGAAAAAAAAATCACAGGGTTCCTCTTCACAGTCAAAGGCCTTGGTTACAGAAAAGAGGGGGATGAGTAAAAGCAAAAGTCCAAAAAACAGAGATAAAAGCAAAACCAAGTCAAACAAGTTTGCTAATATTGAGTACTATCATTGTGGCATGAAATGACCTATAAAAAAATATTGTAAAAAATTGAATAAAGAATACAAGGAAAAATGGAATGAAAAGAAGGACATTGATGAAAAGAATGATGATCAAGTTGCCACCACTACTACTTGATACTGAGGCAAGAAGGTTTCAAATTTGTACATGCTACAAGCAAGGCTCTCCAGTAGCATTATTAATGTTATGAAGAATGAGCTCACACTACAATTGTGACATAAAAGACTTGTCTACATGAGTGAGAAAGACTTATCAATATTGGCTAAAAGGAACTTTCTGTCTGGAATGAAAAGTGTATCTTTGAAAAAAATGTTCTCACTGTTTGGCAAGGAAGCAAAATAGAATTTCCTTCAAAAGTTCTCATTCTTTAAGAAAGTCATGTAGACTTGATCTAGTTCATTTAGATGTTTGTGGTCCTATGAATACAATTACACTTGGAGGTTCTTTGTATTTGTTGACCTTCATAGATGATCATTTAAGGAAATCTTGGATTTATACCTTGAAAAGAAATGATCAAGTATTGGAAATGTTTAAACAGTTTTAGGTTTTAGTTGAGAGGCAGACTGAAAAGAAGCTGAAGTGCATCCAAACTGATAACGGGGGAGAGTATTCAGGCCCATTTGATGATTATTGCAGATAGCAAGATATTCGGCATCAAAAGACACCTCCGAAGACTCCTCAGTTGAATGGTTTAGTTGAGAGGATAAATAGAACACTGATTGAGAGAGTGAGATGTTTGCTTTCACAGGCACAATTGCCTGGATCTTTTTAAGATGAGACTTTGAATACAATTGTACATGTTCTTAATATGACACCATGTGTTCCACTTCAATTTGATGTACCAGACAGAGTTTGGACTGGTAAGGATGTTACCTATAATCACTTACGTGTCTTTGATTGTAAAACATTTATGCATATTCCAAAGGATGAGAAGTCTAAGCCCGATGTGAAGACCCAACAATGTATCTTTCTAGGCTATGGCTTGGATGAGTTAGGATACAGATTATTGGATCCAATTGATAAGAAACTAATGAGAAGCCAAGACGTTGTGTTTATTGAAGATCAAACCATACAAGATATTGAGAAGACAGATAAAGTAGTGATACGGTGCGATGATAGTTCGGTTGACTTGGAGTTGATACCATTGACAGATTTGTCAACGCAAGTTGAACATGCTACTCAAGATGACCAACAAAGTCCAAGTGAAGCAGATGCTCCCTTACAGAATGAAACCCATGATCAGTTGTCAGAATCAGAAATGCTACCAGATGTTCTACTCAAGAGGTCTATTAGAGACCAACATCGTTCCACTCGATATTCTACAGACGAGTATGTGTTAATGACAGACAAGGGAGAGCCCGAGTGTTATGCAGAAGCCATGGAAGACGAACATAAGGCAGAATAGGTTGATGCCATGCAAGATGAGATGCAGTCATTGCATGACAATCACACTTTTGAACTGGTAGAGTTGCCCAAAGGCAAAAGAGCTTTGAAGAACAAGTGGGTTTATAAATTAAAGCAAGATGAACACACTTTCCAATCACGATACAAAACTTGACTTGATGTTAAGGGATTTAGGGTCAGTTTGGATTCCAAACTCATCTCAACTCATCATTACAACTTTTTCAAATCCCTACACAAAATATAATAAACAATTTATCTTTTTCAAATCTCAAAATAATAATAATATTAAAAATTAATATTCTAACAATATTTTATCATCTCAACTCAACTCACTTCAACATCCAAACACAACCTTAGTCAACGAATAATTATCGAATGCACTTCAACTTCTTTCCAGTCTACCTCTCAACTAAGGCCTAAAACTATTTAAACATTTCTAATACTTGATCCTTTCTTTTCAAAGTATAAACCCAAGACTTCATTCAATGATCATCTATGAAGGTCACAAAAAATAAAGAACCACCAAGTGTTGTTGTCTTCATAGGATCACAAACATCTGAATGAACTAGATCAAATATATTTGACTTTCTTAAAGGAGGAAAACTTTTGAAGGAAACTCTATTCTGCTTCCCTGCCAAATAGTGAGTACACTTTTTCAAAGATGCACTCTTCATTCCAGACATAAAGTTCTTTTTAGCCAATATTGTTAAGCCTTTCTCACTCATATGAGCAAGTCTTTTATGCCACAATTGTAATGTGAGCTCATTTTTCATAACATTAATAATGCTACTAGAGAGTCTTGCTTGTAACATGTGCAAATTTGAAACCTTCTTGCCTCGAGCTATAATCATAGCACCCCTTGTAAGCTTTCATTGCCCATTACAAAAAATTTTGCAATGTCTTTCATTATCAAGTTTACTTGTAGAAATCAAGTTCAAAAGGATATCAGGAATGTGCTTCACATCTCTAAGAACAAGCATCGGGCCGTTATTTGTTTCCAAGCACACATCTCCAATGCCAATAATCTTAACCAAGCCACCATTGCCAATCTTTACTGTGCCAAAATCACTGGATACATAGTTTATGAAAAAATCATTTCTAGATGTAGCATGAATTGAGGCATCACTATCAATCACCTAGCTAGTTTCATGAGAAACAGTGTTTACAACATCATTATCATCATAAAAAATGAAGAAGTCTTCAGTAGTAGTGATGGCAACTTGATCATCATTCTTTTCATTCTATTTCTCTTTATATTCTCTTCAATTTTCTACAATATTTCTTGATATACCCTTTCATGCCACAATGATAGCACACATTAGCAAACTTGTTTGACTTGCTTTTACCTTTATCTATGTTCTTTGGACCTCTGCTTTTACTCATCTCCCTCTTTTCTATAACCAAGACCTCTAACTGCGAAGAGGAACCTTGTGATTTTTTTCTCATATCTTCATTCAAAACACTACTTTTAGCCAGATCCATATTGATTACACCATCTGGAGCTGAGTTAGATAATGATATTCTAAATGTCCCCCAAGAGTCCGGCAATTTACAAAGCAAACACAAACCTTGTACCTCATTATCGAACTTGATACCCATTCCAACGGCCAATTGATTAATTATTCCTTGAAATATGTTCAAGTGATTTGTCAACATAGTTCTATCTTAATCTCTCAAAGACATCAAATGATTGATCAAATACATTTTATTGTTTCCAATCTTTAGAGTGTATAACTGTTCAACTTTATTCTAGAGTATACGTGCATGTGTCTCCCCACTAATAGGGTTCAAAACATTATCATATACCCACTGTTTGATGTACCCACAAACTTGTCTATGTTGTAAAGTCCATTCTTCATCATATTTAATTTCAAGTTTCTCAGTAGCAAACACCGATAGATGAAATTGCTTCACAAATAAAAGATATTCCATTTTTCCTTTTCAAGTGTGATAATTAGAACCATTCAAAATAATCATTCTACTCAAATTAACTTCCATTATTCAACACAAAATATTAGATGACTATAACCCCTCTCTAATACCATTTTGTTGAGAGAAATCTTAATAGCAATTTGGAATAACCAACTCAATTACCAAACGGCAGAAATAATACTCACTTTGTGTAAATCTGTTAGGAAGTAATTTGATAGAAGATAATCTAAAACAAAATCACACACAAAGAGCCAATAATTTTTTTCGTGAAAAACCCTTCAAAGCAAAGAGAAAAACCATAGAACCTAGTCTAGATAAACCCACTATCAACAATGATGTGTACACAAATGTTCTCTCTGGATAACACTAGAAGCATACAATCAACAATAATCTCAGGAAAACACTTTCTTGGCAATCAAACAATGTGATAGAAGAGATTTCACCAAAGAAGATGTGGTACTGTTCACAGCTACAAACACCAGAAAGACAGCTTTAAATCCAATCTCCACCGTTCAGATTGTAGAGCTTTGAGTCATGAACGTGTCTGCAAAGTTTCAGCTCGATCGAACCACAGACAGACGACGCTGGTCGGAACGTTTGATAGAAACTGTACGACCTGCTCTGTTTTTGAGAATCTCTATCTTCTTCTTCTCTCACACGATTATCTTCTTTTTTTTTTCAAACACTCTTCTGCTAATAGCAGCAGCACTTAGATTTTAGTGAACCTAATTAAACTAAGCCTAAACCTTCTCTCCATGTGGACTTAATGGACCCACATGGGCCATCCTCCATATAAGAAGGAACCCACACAACAATTTTTAGGCTTGAATTGACTACATTGCCCCCTCTTTCTCCTACAACCTAAACCAAAACATTTGAAACTAGAATATTGTTTTCGCCTCTTCCACGCGCGCCCAAACAGATTTCCACCATCACGGACCACCACAACCTAATCTCCTCAATCATCAACGGAACAACCACCTCCACCATCGATAGATGATAAATCTTTACAAACAAGTGGATTGCACAACAGCAAGAGGATAATCCCAGATAATCAATTTTCTTAAACATGACTGATACATAAAGATTTTAACACAAATTTACAGAATCAATTCATTGTAGCATGAGTGACAACAATGACCAAATTCACGATGACGGCGATGGGGTGAGGGGACTACGTTGGTTAATTTCATCTGGGTATGGGCTGGTTTCGACTTCATTGGGCTACGGCGCAGCAATGGTGTGAGGGGGGGGACTTTCAACTAGGTGCAAGGGGGTGACAACTTCATTCACCAGTTTGTTCCTTCATTAGGCAAGTTCCTCATCACTTTTCTTTTGATTTCATTATGTCTAAGGATTGATTTGTTCCCTATAATGAAACGCAATGTTTCATTCATTAAGCTTGCAACGCAATCCCCAAACACTGCAATAAGAACAACTCTTATGGCACCTTTAACTTGTAGAAACTACCCACCTCCAGTCATTGGCACCATCATTTCCATTGCCTAAAGAGAACACGGACTAAGGTGGGGATACTTAGAAAATGAGATAAGATGAGAAATTTATAAATAATAATAAAATAGTTTGAATTAAAATGTTTTACGAAATTTTGAGAAATGTAAGAGAAAAAGTCGAATAAAAATATTAATAAATTAAAATATTGTTAGAATACTATTTTTTTAATATTATTTTATTTTTAAATTTGAAAAAATTAAATTATTTTTTATGTTTTATTTTAAAAATTAAAATAATTAAATGAATCCCGTCTAGTTTGCTATTTTTTTTTTGATGGACCAGCTTTCATCCTCGATAGACGGAGCCCGCCCCTTTCACTTAGTTTAGCGTGTAGGATTATCTAATCTAACCAGACCTCGTGCGGGTCAGTCGGCCCAGTGGGATGGGCCCCTTTCTCTAGATAGGAATTGAGCCTAACAACACTAGTCCTAAAAGTGGTCGTTTATAGGGAACTTGGAATGCAACAAAATCAGCTAGCTTGTTGCTCCATCAACCCTTTTTTTTTTTTTGATGGACCAGCTTTCATCCTCGATAGACGGAGCCCGCCCCTTTCACTCAGTTTAGCGTGTAGGATTATCTAATCTAACCAGACCTCGTGCGGGTCAGTCGGCCCAGTGGGATGGGCCCCTTTCTCTAGATAGGAATTCAGCCTAACAACACTAGTCCTAAAAGTGGTCGTTTATAGGGAACTTGGAATGCAACAAAATCAGCTAGCTTGTTGCTCCATCAACCCATATGCAGTGAACAAAGGTCATTTCGCTTTATCAACCCACATGCAGTGAACTAAGATCAACTGCACCATACCCTAGTCTCCATGCAGTTCATGGAATTATTATATTAAGCTATGGCTAGATGGCTTTTCTTCCGGAGGATTTTACGGTAAATGAGTAAAAGATCAGAAAATCAAGATATCGGCACAATTTACATCTCACAATGATGGTATATATGGTCTTTGTGTATGTATTCAACAGACGATTTTCTTATTCTTACTTCCAGCGTTGTTACTTTCCGTGCTTTGACATTCGGAATTAAATATCTCATAAGGATAACTTGGAAGTAAGATGGAATAAGAAGATGAAACCAAAGGTTTTCAAGCCTCACAAAACAGCTAACCTCCTAGATATAGGAAATTTAAACTATTTTCCTGTGACAAACTTCTATAGCTAACTATTTGATCTTCAGCGTTTAAAACAATCATGAAAAATAATTGCACACAGAACACACCAAGAAAAAAGGTGTCGCCCAAAAACACATTTCAAGTATCGAGAAAGCAGTTTGACTAGGCTGGGAATATACTCAAATAGTCGTAATGAAATATTCAGTGACTCAAAAAGGTTCTACATGTAATTTTCATCACTAGCAATAACATGCATGGCTTCATTTTAGTCGAGGAAATCTTCACATGTAAAATAAAGTATATTAATAACGTTAGATACCTGAATGGACTACCAGTTTTACCACATTCCACCTTTCTAGCGTTTTGCGTTGATCACACCTACTGAATTACTAAAAGCATGCCCGAGTCACACTTGAAGTGTAAAGTGCATCTAAGTGGACATGAAGTACTTTGAGTGCCTAAGGAAAGTTCTCCAATCAGGTCCAGCATGTTGCAAACGCACACGCTTTTTCATGAAGAGCAGAACCAAAAAGAAAAAAAAAGCAAGGCACAAGTATGCCTAGTTTCGATGTTATATAAATTGATACTTGAAGATTTAGTTTCTTGGATATCTATATTTACTAGTTCTTACTATAATATTTTGGCCTGCATTAGACGCAACCTTATAACGTATGGTTTCTTTAACTTTCAACTGACAGATTTGAGAAGGAACACTTGAGAAAGTAGACTAAAGGAACCCTAGACCCATACTCCCAATCAAATAAAAATCCCAAGAGTGAAGAAATTACCTTTCAAGAATGTATTTTGTAATGACCTAGGAAGGCCCAAGCTACTAGACCCATATTCTAAAATCACTATTTAGGCCTAGTTTGTTTTCGTAGATGAGATGAGATGAGATGAGATGAGATAAGTTGAGATTAAAGTTAAAAAGTTGAATAAAGTATTATTAGAATATATTTTTTAATATTATTTTTGTTTTAGGATTTGAAAAAATTGAATTGTTTATTATATTTTGTATTGGAAGTTTGAAAAGTTGTAATAATTAGATGAGATGAGATGAGATTTTTTTGAAAACGAACAAGGCCTTAATGTTACAATTGAGCCCTTTAAAATTCAAGTGACGAAAACATAGAAGATAGATTTTTATTTACAATAGTGAAAGAAGGGTTTTTCACAACAGAGAAGAAATCGACTTACTTGGAGCAACATGCAGATGCCAAAAGACTTCTACCTAAAAGTTCGAACCCCAGAAAGCCATGGTAAAAGGATGGAGTTACAGTGCCTAATTTGTAAGCATCATTTGATCTACATGGCCTGTGGTTAAAATAAAAACGATGACAATGATCAATTCAACCCAACAAATATTAATATTAGCAACCCATAAGCTTTTAAATATAATGGTAGACCACAACAAATATTTTTAGAAAGCAATTTTCTTTTTGGCACGTGTGATGAATCCAATTAAGGAAATCATAAATTAGAAAAAGGAAGAAGTAGTACACGGCAATACATACAAGCACATAATGTATGATCATAGTTCTATATTTGTCGCTTTAAAACTGTTCGTAGACTGTAAATCCAACTTAAACCAAGGTCTTCAGTTAGCAGATAATATTAAACATGTCAAATGCTTTTTTTTTTCCCCTTTTTAAAAGGTCGATATTTTTGGAGTGATATACATTGCTTGCTAAAGTTAAAGTCCAGGTGGGATGATCCTACAGTTTGATCACAATCAATGTTGTGAGGCCTGAGGCAAGCCCCAAATCTTTCTTAATTCCCTTGGTGATTGCACTTTCTTATCGTTGAAGTCATTCATCAACCACTTTCAGCCTCCAAACCTTATCCCACACCCTAATGCTCGCTTTGAAGTTTGATCTCCAATATATCCTAATTACACCCAACTTCATACAGACTTAATCATATCAAATAAGTGCATTCAAAAGGAATCTGATTCTACAAATTGACAACTTAAATTAGTATAAACTCACACCCTCAAGTAAATTATTGATGCGCAGTCACACAATAAAATCTTTGCTAGCCCCATCTAATCATAGATTAGAACGCTAAACGCTAACAACGTTGTTTTACAAATAAACATAGTTTTATTTGGTCAAGTCCAATATATCCAAAGTTTCCCATGAAGATCATGATTCCTTGTGATGCTAATCTTTGAGGCTGAAAAGTAAAATAGTAGAAACATACCCATTTTCGACCCGGTAATCACATTCGCAAAAATTAACCTCACGTTCCCTTTCGGAAGTTTAAATTGAATCAAAGCTAGCACCTGTGATTATAAAAAAGGAAAGAAAATAAATCCTTACAAAACTGACCCGGAAGAATGAGATAAAAGGGCATGCTTCTTCGTCGTCGAGCCATCCCTCTCTCACGCCAGGTGGTCTTGAGGAGGACGGACTTTGAGGTCGTTGATTTGCAGGGGTTGTTGGATTCGAGGGAATCTGACGGTAAGAATGTGAGAAAGATACGTAGTGATCGGCTCGATCGGGAAATTGAAAGGCGGATTGGAAATTATTCAAATGAATATGAGTTTTGGAGGAGATTTAAATCTGGAGCTTGGAAAAAGAGGGAACATTTTTTAGGATTGTACATTATTAAAATACAGCGGGTAAGTTAGAAAGTGAGTAAAGATGAGCAAAAATTTAAAAATTCGATTCTGCTTTCACGTCTGCACCAACTCACGCCAGCTCCGATAAATTAAAGTTGGAGTTGGAGGTAGCGATGTACCGACTCCAACTTTGCTCTAATTCCGATTGTTCGATTTTGATTTTGATATTATATATATTTTATAAAAATATATATATTTTTCATTTATTAATCATATATATTTTATATAACTATAACTTATATAGATTATTAAATTCAATAATATACTAGTATAAATAAATTATTATAAAATAATATGCTTATACTATAATATAAATAGATTAAATTGACTAATAATAATTTAGTACATTGACTATTAACTATTACTATTATTTAACACCAATGAGTAATAACAACTAATGTATAAACACTATAGTATAATAACATGTAATACTAATTATTATGTATAATACTAATTATATAATAAATAATGTATTATAACATTTAAATACTAATATATTATGTATAAACACAACTATATATAAATTTATAATAACATGTAATATTAATATATAATAACTAAAGTATAATAACATGTACTAGTAATGTATAATAATAATAATTTGTACAATGATTTATTTTTTCAATTTTGGTTATGTTTTAATAAAATTAAAATTGAAAAAATATTTAAAAAAAAAAACTGAAATCTAGAAGCTCAAATCCAATTTGTGAGAGTCGAAAATTGTCAAATTGAAATTTCAAATGAGTTAAGAAGAAAAGTCGAATAAAAGGCCCAAATTCAACTCTGCTTTGACAAGTCGGAGTAAATTGGAGTCGAAAGTAGGGCACTCCGACTCCAACATTGTCAATGCTCAGCCCTGAATACACGTGTCCAAACTTTGTTGGACCAGATAGTATAAGTTTGATCTCCAAATGAGAGAACCGGATTCAAACCTCCAATGTCAGCAAAAAAAAAAAACCCTCTATTACACGTGATTCTTAAGTTCCATTTATGAATTATAATCATAATTATTTAGTTTTGTTATATATGTAATTATATAAGTGAATAATTTATATCCATAATTGATACAGAATGTGAAAATACGTTAATCAAATCAGATAAATTATTTGGATCGCTTTAACTCATTTGTATTTAAATCGTTAGAAAGAAATAAATTATTAAATGAATAACAGAGTTAATACAAATAAATTATTAATTGATACAATCAGCACTACTCGTTTATGTTTTTTTAATTTAAAGCAACATGCTTCATTAATGAAATAAAGGTTGGCATTCAACCAATATAAAAGAGTGAATACATTCATCAACTAAGTATGTCAATGATTCCCATATTAGCTTCCTTCTTGACATGTTTTACTTGCCACACAGCACCTTGTTGCATAAGTTTTCTTATCATCTTCCACGAGGCTTCCAAAAAGCTAGTAATCAATCCTCTAGCCTTTAAAGTTGTCACGACAGACTCATTTGGATGATAAGATGAGATGATTTGTGATTAATAGTACAATGATTTGTGAATAATAGTAAAATTATTTGAGTTAATATGTTTTATAGATTTTTAGAAAGGAGAGATAGCCATGTTTGCACAGTAAAAGTGTTTCATTTCATTTTGTCTCGTCTCATCTCATCATTATAATTTTTTTAAATTCTCACATAAAATATAATAAATAATTCAACTTTTTCAAATCTCAAAACAATAATAATATTAAAAAATAATATTATAACAATATTTTATTCAACTTTTATCTAAAACCATTTCATCTCATCTCACTATCCAAATTACATAAAAAATTGAATAAAAATATTATAAAGTTAAAATATTAAAGAAGTTGAATTATTTTTTCTATTTTGTTTAAAATTTTGAAAAAGTTGTAATGATTAGATAATAATTAAATGAAAAAGTTGAAAATTTGAAATTGAAAAATATTTGTTTATATTTGTAATGTTTGAATATTGAGATATTGAAGCTTTATGAATTGCCCTCCTTATAAGCATCCAAACATCCTTAGGCTGAAAGACAAGTACACAGAATGTGTCCAGTTGATTCAAGATCTATCATACAGATTGGACAAAAATGATGTTTAACTGCATTTCTTTTGTACAAACTTAATTTAGTTGGGAGAGAATTTGTGCAGGCTTGCATAGGAACATTTAGGGGTGTAATTGATCCGGTCCGGTTTGGTTTTGGATAAAATCTAGGACCGAATCGGTATGTACCGGTTTTGTATTTTTCAAAACCGATTACGTACCAGTTACCCTCCTAAACTGGTACTTCCGGTTTTACCAGTTTCCGGTCCGGTTTTTCAGTTTTTTTAAAATGTAAATTTCACAATTTGTCATTAAAAATTTGTTTATAAAAAAAAAAAAAAATTTGATTTAAAAAAAATTGTTTTATACTTTTATTAATATATTAAACTATATAATAGTATTAATATTAGAGTATTTATATAATTATAAGTTATATATTAGTATTAGTTATAAACTTTTAGTGATTTAGTATTAACATTTTATGTAATAATTTATAAATTATAATAAGAAATTATTTCATATATGAATATATATGTTATATATAAAATTTCACATAAAAATTTATAATTATACATTATATATAAAGTTATATATATATTAATATTTAATATATATAAAATATTTTGTATAAAACTTATATATAAAAATATTATTTTTTATTTTTTTTAATCAACCGGTCCGGACCGAGTTCGGTCCGGTCTAAAAAATCACAGAACCGGAATCAAACTGGAACCGGCCGGTTTTTAAATTTTAAAAATTGGTTCTGGACCGGACCGGTTCAAAACCGGTAAAATCGATCCGGTTCGGTCCGATTTTCCGATTTGAGTTCACACTCCTAGGAACATTTGAACAACTGCATTCGATGAAGTCTATTTGTAGAGTACTTAAAGGGTTTGATTCGATTTAGTAAATAAAATTAGATTAAGCATGTTTGGATTCAGAAGTATCTCCCTTTATCTCATTTTATCTATTATAATTTTAATTAAAAATTTTATTACTATTTATAAACTATTTCAACTCCTTTTATTTTATATTTGAATTCAAACGGACCCTAAAATTGACCTATATATTCATATACTCATACGTAAACATAACATGTACTTGCCTCTATTAAAAAATAGGGTGCGGCTACTATGCCGCCCCATCTTGACCGCTGGGCAATAAAAACTTTTTTTTTTCACATTTTTTTAACATATTTAAATTCTTTTAAAAAATAAAAAAATATATCAATATGTTTAAAATCACTTTCTTGATCATTAAGTAAAAAATAAAAATTGACCAATGATCAAATAGATGTGTTAAAAGGAGTGGGTATGGTAGTATTTTTCTAAAAAATATATAACCTTTTTCACATTTTCGGAACACTATTTTATTGTTAAAAAATACTTAAATACATCAGCAAATATGAGAATTGTTTATAAGAAAAATAATTATAAAAGACATTTTTGGTAATATAAAAGGATTCCCTAATTAGATAGTCGTGACTCGTGTGAATCAGCACGCTATGGTCTATAAGCGGGCCTCTCTCTTAGCCGACCCTCTCGTAGTATGCGCGGGCCTCTCTCTTGCCTGGGCCCTCCTTCGTTCTATTTTACTAAATAACATAACTTAAGCCTGATTTGAATAATAAGATGAAATTATTTATGAATAATAATAAAATAATTTATAAATAGTAATAAAATAGTTTGAATTAAGATGTTTTATAAATTTTTAAAAAATAGAGATAAAAATTTTAAAAAATATATTATAAAATTAAAATATTGTTCAAATATAATTGTTTGAATATAATTTTTCTTTTAAAATTTGAAAAAATTGATTTGATTTTTATATTTTGTTTGTAAGTTTAAAAAAATTGTAATAATTAGATAATGATTATATCAAAAAGTTAAAAATTTAAAATTTAAAAATGTTTATATTTATGATGTTTAGATATCAAGATATGATGAGATAAGATAAAAGTATTATGACTCTACATACGTCATGTGTCTATTTTTCTCTCTCAGTGAAAACCTTAAATTTGGATATAACTTGAAGTGACATTTTTCCGATTTTGACATTATGTGATTCGAAGTTTTAATTTTATTTCTCAGACCAAGATCATAAGAAATACATCACCCATCCTACCTTTGGGTGTTTGATTTTATCTAATTAGGTTTATATATATATATATATATATAGTCAGTCTCAACCACATATATATATATATATATATATATATGCACAATAATCTTCAATTGAATTTCTGACATCTCTCTTACTGAGAAATGCAAATATCATCCATGCATATCAGATTTTATTTGCACGTAACGGTTGAAGCAAGAAGGCCGGAAATATATAGGTGTAAACGTTTATTTACAAGCAAACACGTTGATGAACTGACTATGAATCTATCGTCGTACGTTGTTTTTTTTTTTTTTATTTGGGACATGCTTTCGTCGTTGTTAAGCACACTTATAAAGTGGATGCATGCAAAAGCAAAAGGCACCGAAGAAAGCAACCCGTAAAGCATAGGCATCATGCCGTGGCCCTCGCAAATATGACTCTAGATTATCCAGTGAAGAATCTTGAACCTTCTGGATATAGAATAATTTATATATATATATATATATATATATATATTTTTTGAAACTTGGATATAGAATAATTATTGCGCAGTCTCGAGACTCGAAATATATATATGATACGTACTACCCATCCTATTATGAGATGTCACGTTGTTTTCTTTTTTCCTTTTGATAATAGAAATATATTTCATTCATAATGAAGAATGCATGACTTAGAAAGAGATTCATTTACGTAGCAATATCTAACAAAGACCGTAGAAAGAATAGACATTGATGATGATGCCATCATTAAACATTGTCTTCTATCTCATGCCTTATTAATAAAGTATTTTATATTTGAGTGATGTTTGAGAATGAAATATCTTATAATATTTATGTTCCGAAACACACCTTTAAATTATATTATATCAAACTCACTACAAACAACATTTTCCTTATCGATAATCTTTGAATTCATTAACATGGCACCCATCTTCAATAAAATGATGAAATCCAATTCCCATACCTATTAGGTTTATGGAGCCTGGTTTATTATTATATCGGTCCAATTTGATGATCCGACAAGGAAACATTGTGATATATATATTTTTTTGGCATATTTTCAATGAGACTTGGGCCAGGACGGGAAAGTTTTAGACACTATTTTTTATTCAAGAAATGCCAAACAGAGAGTCTGCTCGACGTTTGCATGACAGTTCGTTCGAGAAAAACTCACGCAGAGAGTTCACTCGAGTCTCACTCGATACATCACTCGAGTGAATAACTCTTAAAAAAAAATTAGAGTTTCTACAGTGTAATCCTAAATATGTATGTTATGAATAGTATGACAGTCTGAACAATGTAATTTTGCCCCCATAGTATATTTTGATATTCCTCAACATAATAAAATCATTTGCATCTCTGTATATGTAGGCACATAGCCAAACTACGTTAATTTTGTATCTTGTGATTGATTGTTATTTTGCTTTTATAATTTTATTATTTTTGTCACGTTTTCACTAGGGCTGTATAGAAATTGATGGAACTGGTTGTCATCGACGCGAACTGGCCACTGAATTTCGAAACCGACAGAGAATAGGTTGGACGGTGGTAGGAAATTAGATGAAACAACATCGTTTGGTTTAATCTACCAAACGACGTAGTTTGGATTTAGAGTATAATAACCCCAACCCCAAATCTCTTCTTCTTCTTCTTTTTCCAATTCTCATCTCTCAGACTCTCTCTCTCTCTGAGTTTTCGTCTCATTGTGATGCTGACGGGATATTGACGACTGATAGGAATCATGTCGAAATTGACATCGTCGATTTTCTCCCTCTTTTTATACATGTATAAAAGTACTCAGTTCGTATCGAAGCTATATTATATGCTTCGGTTTTCGCCCCTAGTTTTCACAACAATACCCTTAACCCCCCAATCCGTATGCTGTTAGTTCAATGCGAAGTTTAGTGATTATGATAGGGTATGAATAAAAGGATAATTAATAGGAAATGCTTGGTAAAAATAAAGCCCTTACCTATGTAAAAGTCACATCATTTTATATATTAATTTTAAGAAATGATATTTATAGTTATAAAGTGCGTAAGCGCTGTATGCTCATTTTAAAAAAATGAATAAATATGAAACGCACATAAAAATTGAGTACAAATAGAGTGCGCCACGCTTGTACAACTCATGACTGTATCTACCATTAATACTCATTAATTTTTATAAAATCCATTTGTAGACCTAATACTACTATAAAACAATATGTTCCATATATATTTTTGTTAATCATCGGTAGTTTGAATATTTAAAGTTTGAAAATATCTTAAAGGAATTTTAGCTTACATTAAAATCTTACAGGAATTTTAGCTTGATAAATGCTTAAATTTAAAGTTCGGAAGACATAATGTTAAATTTATCTCAAGAGAAAGGGATAAACATATAAAGTAATATTTATTACTACTTAGTATAAATTTTTTGAATAACATCTATCTTTTTTCTATTCAAAATTTGGAAGTTTGTGCAACAATTTAAAAGAATCTTTTTTTTTTTTTTTGTAATTGAAGGATAGTAAAAAACTATTAAATCTATATAACATAAATGTTTTTATAAAAATATATTTATAAATAGGAAAATGCTAGTATGCGCTATAAGTTTGCCCCATCATTTGGACTATTTATGTATTTAATTTTTTTTTACTTAATGATTAAAGAAGAGACTTTTAGTGTATTAATGTATTTTTTATTTTTTAAAAATATTTAAAGATGTTTTAAAATATGAAAAAGAAAATAAAAGAAAAATAAGATGTAAAATTTATACTAATTGGCACACCCAACAATCAAAACTAGACAAAATTAAACGCACTACTCTTATAAATATGACTTAATATAACATATAATACACACAAAAAGTTATAATAAAAGGAATGTTACTAATTAACGTATTATACTGATTTAAAATATTTTTTAAATAAATAATATTTATAGTTATAGACTACTATATATATAATTTTTAAAAAATTAAATAAATATAAAATTTATATAAAAAAAAAATAACTTTTAACAATAAATTGCGTCTGTATTTCATTAGTCAATTACGGCTGGTTTCTTGACAGTAAAGTTTACCGCAAGCTTGTCGTGGAAGTTGAACAAGGTGGCACTTGGAGATCCCAAGACTTTACACGTCAACGTCGTAGGCTCACTCCTAGTAGTTTTTATAAGATAGAAAGAACAACGCTAGATGCACGATTGTATTTTGTACTTAACCAAATTAATTTATCTCAAATAAATTATTAATAAAATTTTATTTTTTCTTTTAAATTTTTATAAAAAAAAATTTAATTCATTTAAACCTATTTCATATATTTTTAATTAAAAAAATTAAATCATCTCAATTTAAAAAAATTAAACTCATTTCAGTAAGACTAATAAAATATTATTATTCACAACTCAATTCAACTCACCTAAAAAGATGTTTAATAATAATCTAAATGTGCACTTTTAAATATGCACACAAGTGTAAATAGTTTTTTTTTAATATTTTTTAAACATCTTTAATTATTAAAAAATATATATATATAAACTCACTAATAATTATTTATTTAATCATTAAAAAAATTAATAAAATTTAAATATATGAATAGGTAAATTTGATGTGCATATTTAAGAGTGTTACAATCATTTTCCAAACAAAAGAAAAACAAAAAATTCCGACCCGAAACTCGTGCGACTTCAAATTAGGTACAAAAGTTGTCGTAGTTAATAGATAATACTCCAATTGAGGAAAAAAAGTTGTCATACATATTAGCATATTAAGGGTTGGATGAGATATAAAATTCTCATTTTATTATTATATTTTTTTAAAATTTTCATACAAAATATAATAAATAATTCAATTTTTTCAAATCTCAATTTAACTTTTTTAAATTTTAAAATAATAATAATATTAAAATATAATATTTTTAAATTTTCAAACAAAATATAAAATTCTCATCTCACCTCTCAAATATGCCCAAATAGATTTGGCTGATAAGAGAAAAGAACTCACCCTTCTCAATCCTTCAAATCTTTTTACTCGATGCAGACAATTTATAAAAAATATCTTTTTTTACAATCGTGTTTTAAATTAAATATGTTTTTATAGAATAATTATAAATATATTATCATTTTATTAAAATATACATATTTCAAAACATGATTGTATAAAGAGATTGATATTTAAATATTTACAAATGACTATGCTTATATATATATATATCTTATATATATATATATATATATATATATATCTATATATCTATAACTTGTTTTCCAATAACCTCCCTCGTAATCATACACATTAAAATTGACCCAAAGATACCATTTCCCAATTTATTATTCGTTTTAAGACTTTCCTTAAAAAGTCAAAAATTTTGAAAAAAAATTAAAAGATGGTTTTTTTTTTATTATAGAGTTTTGTTACTTTGTATGGTAAATTCTGTACCAAATTTATTGGTTTGGATGCATAAAACATTCAAACTCTCTTCATGAATTCTTTTGTTTCTCATAAATATACTGTTCATAGTTATTTACTCGCCATCAATTTAATTTAATTCATTTCACTATACATCCTTAATTGTACACAAGACAAGGTGGCATTACCTTTTAATCTTAATTTTAAAAAATAAAAATAAAAGATGATTCAACAACGATAAAGTGTCATATTTTATATAATAAAATAAAAGTGAGATAATAATATAATATACAATATTACTCTTGTAATAAAATCATTGTGAGAAAATGATGAAATGTAATAAAATCATCATTTCATTATACACCCTTCTTTTCCGGATTCTCCATAATTGTGTGGAAGATGAGCAAGCAACCTAGAATTACCTTTTAATCTTTATTTTAAAAAATAAAAGATGATTCAACAACGATAAAGTATTATATCTTACATAATGAATTAAAGGGAGATGAGAATATGGTATGCAATACTACTCTTGCAATAAAATCATCATATTTCAGCATTGGCCCTGCCCCACAGGGGGTGACGGGTGCCCTCGTCCGGCTGACGAGGGGTGCATAGGCCCCTAGGGCCGTCCACCCATCGCCCATGGCACCACGCCCAGTGGCTCAACAACGCACTGACTCATTATGAGAGAGAGAGAGAGAGAGACCTGGGCCGAGTGAGTGCAAGTTGCAACGGCTAGAGGGAGAGACTCTAAGAGATCGACAATGGCAACAGTAACAAATAGGGATGAGAGGGAAAGATAGAGGAAAAGAAAGGGAGCGGGTTGGGGCGGGGAGATGTTTTTAAACTAAACCTAATAGAAAACAATGTTGTTTTATTAAAGAAAGTTGTTTTTTCTTTTTTGAAAAATATATATACATGTATATATATAATATTGGTTGGGCTGGGCTAGGCTAGGCTGGGCTGGGCAGGTATTCGCACGCATGCCCCAATCTACGGACTGTGACCCTAACCTTGGCTAGACGGGTGTAGGACGAGACATGCCCAACCCTAGTGAGAAGAGGGAATAAATATAAGAGAAATAATATTTTTAATCATAGAGTGTGCAAATCTGGCACACTCCCTTTAAAAAAAGTGAGAAAATATAAAATCCACATGATAAATATATTTTTTTCAAAAGAAGTGCAATGAGTTTGCACACCCAGAGACTATATCAACATTACTTTAAATATAATGTGTAAAAATAAATAATACTATATATATGTATTATTTTTGTCATTTAATTGCAAAAGTTTAGTCACAAAGTGTGAATAAGATGATATGAATTTTTTTCCTTTCTCCTATTATAATGATAGATTTTATTTTCTTTATACGGGGTTGAAAGTGTGGAGACAACTCCATACACAATTTTTTTTACAATCATGTTTTAAATCAAATATATTTTTATAGAATAATTATAAATATATTATCATTTTATTAAAATATAATTGTTTCAAAATATGGCTCTATAAATAGTTATATGTCTAACATTATAATACATTTAATATTAAGAATAAAAATATCATTAAACTGCAAATATGTTTTTTCTGTCCCAAGATATTAATATTTACAAATGACTATGCTTATATTAGTGTGCGCGTACAACCTATGACCTTAGAGAAGTTTTAAGGGTCCATTCAGTTATTCCAATTCTTTTTATTGATTAAAATAAATACTAATGACTTATTTTTTAATAATAATTCCTCCATCATAATCCTACACATTTAAATTGACCCAATATCACCATTTCCCAATTTATTATTTCTTTGAAGGCTTTACTTAAAAAAGTTCAAAAAACTGGTAACTGCTTGTGAAGACTTTCCTTAAAAAGTTTAAAATTTTTTTAAAAAAAGTTAAAAGGTGAATTTTTTTATGGAGTTTTGTTACTTTATATGAATGGTATATTATGTACCAAATGTGCCCTTGTCAATTAACTATGGGCTGATAGGCAATTAATAGATTTTTATTCTTCTAAGAAATCTTTTTTCACTTGCGTTTCATAAGTGTTAGATTCTACCATTAAGTGTTACACTTGATATTCTTATCTTATCTTATCTTATGATATAATGTCAATTAAAATTAAAATTTATATAATTAATCTGAATTACGTGTTATTTTATGGTAAGATGAGATTACCAAATCATTTATACTCTAAAACTATCTAGTAATCTTTTCCTAATTAATTAACTACGCCTTTAAAAATAAAAAAAAGTAAAAGCCAATTTAGGAGTACACCAAGAAGATAGGTTTTAGGATACACATGTTTTCATATTTTGATTTTATGAAAATTTCCGACTCTTTGTAAAAAACCCATCATCAAGAGATCACGGAGATCTCAGAGATGACCATATACTTCTCCAAACATACGACGATTTGATCCTTGACCTTCTATTGAATGTGTTGATGAAGAGTAGAGATGATCAATAATCTTTAGGATTGTTTTGCACTAGTAATGCTATATTGAAAACACGTTGGGATCATGGAAGCGTGAAACAATAATGGAATAAATAATAATAATCTTTCTAGTATGGTATGGTATGTAATCGTCATTCTTGCACGGTATAATCATCGCCATGCAAGAACGATTATTACAATTCATCAAATTTTCACGTTCAATTATTATTATTATTATTATTATTATTATTATTATTATTATTATTATTATTATTATTATTATTATTCAATCCTCTTGTTTTCATTTCCATGGAATGCAAGTTTACAAATAAAAACATATGCATGAATTACTCGACACAAGAATTGTTTGACAAAAAGAAATAACTCATAATAAGTCGTGGCATATGTCAAATATCTTGGAATTGGACAACAACCTTAAAAGGAGTCCTAAAATGTTTTGGAAAACAAAATTAATTAAAAAAAAAAGAGGATTAAAAGTGAGTTTGGTTACCAAAC
The DNA here is from genome assembly GCF_001411555.2 of Juglans regia. Classification (NCBI taxonomy): domain Eukaryota; kingdom Viridiplantae; phylum Streptophyta; class Magnoliopsida; order Fagales; family Juglandaceae; genus Juglans; species Juglans regia. Next base: position 10,789,260 of record NC_049910.1, read on the forward strand.
TCATCTCAACTCATCATTACAACTTTTTCAAATTCCAATACAAAATATAATAAATAATTCAACTTTTTTAAATCTCAAAATAATAATAATATTAAAAAATAATATTCTAACAATATTTTATCATCTCAACTCAACTCAACTCACTTCAACATCCAAACATAACCTATAATGTTTGTTTTACGAATAACTTCGTCTGCATCGCCTTGCACGCTAACCAAAGACGAAGATGCCCTTTAGAAGACGGTCGACTCTCAAGTCTAATGTCTCCTACTCACAGTAGAGTCCACCCTCTATACAATTCTTTTTCAATGGCCCCTTCTGGCTTCTTCCACGTACGGTACGTAACCGAACTGTATCCGAAGATAAAAATAATAAATAAATTGGATATATGAGCTCTTCATTTTTCTTGCTTGTCACCGTCCAACCTAACTTACTTCTCTCTGTCTCTCTGGGTCTCTGTTTCTCGAATTTCTTCACTGTCATAGTGCACTGCTTTCTTAGGGTTTTCCTTTCCCTCCCTGTCCATGTGCCATGAGGAAAACTTGTTACCCTCCTAACTCCACCTTCCAGAGAACCCAACGGAAGCACTCCGTGCTCGCTCCCCACTGCCAACGTTTCCGCAATTTCCCAGCGAACCAACGTCTTGATCGTTCTCCGGTGCCAACCGCTCCTTCCTTTCGCCAAAACTTCGTCATCGAGCTTCGTTCGAACGGCAGAGACATAAAAAGCACGAATGTCGAGTCCTTGATCGCACAATGCAAACCTTCGCCGCAGAATTTCAAAGTCTTGAAATTCGGTCCCGTTGCCGGAGCCTTGTCTTACTCTCAATGGACGGATGCTCTGGGAGTGCTGGTCCATCTCTGGGGCTTGCGCTTCGACGGGGCTCACGGTTTCGAGCCGAGGGTCATACTCAACGTCTCGGTCCCGTCCGATAGCGTTGAGCTTCGGGACCGGCTCCAAACCCTGTTCATGGACCGCGTGCGCCGGCTGATAGACGGAGAGGAAGTTAAGAGATGGCGCAAGAAGCTCCAGCGCACGTCGGAGGAGATTGACAAGATCACGGCTATGCTAAGTAAGCCGAACCGTCTCGGCGTGTGTGATCTACAATAAGAAGAAGGGGCTGATTACCGAGAGGGACTTGATCGGAAGGAAGTTTAAGAAGAATGAAGAGGAGGAGATTGGTGAAGAGGCCATAGAATTGTTTAGGTTCGGTGAGGTTATTGATTGGAATCGGATTTTCAGCTTGGTTTCGCGGGAGTGTCGGCGGCTTGAGGATGGGCTGCCCATTTATGCTTACAGGAAGGAGATTCTTCAGCAAGTTCATGTTCAACAGGTTTGTTTATTTTCCTTTTCCATTTTGACAAGTCAGGAGGTAAATCTTTCGTGTTTCTTGGAGGCTAGGGAAGGAGTTGATCAAGTTCAAATTTTTTATGAGTTTTCGTGGGATATAGGTGAGCTATTAGAGGATGATGTATTACGAAACTGAATTATTTTGAGGGATGCTGGTGGGGGATATTATTAAATGTAAACATATTAATAGGAAGATTGACGAAAATAAGGTACAAATTCATAAGCCCCATTATTCAAGAATGCAGTGGATTTTTTTTTTAAAAAAAAAAAAAAAAATCCTCGCTTTTTTAAGTGTAACCATCTAGTCTTTAGTTATATATTATTTTAAGTGGTCAATGTGGCCTTTCAAGGATTAAGGGAACTTAAGATGTGTGCTTTCACTAAAGTAAATCCTAGTTGATGAAAATTTGCATATTTTTCACCATTCAATGGGAAGTGGTGTGGAAAGTGGGAGGGAAGTACGAGTGAAATTTTGTGTGGTGTGCAAGAATGCTCGATGTGTTGCTGGCTACAATTCCATGTAAGGTGCACACCATGAAAATAACATGGAGAGAAAGAAGTAACACTTAGGGCTTGTTTGGACAATTAGTGGCTGTGTTGCGCTCATTTCCATTCTCTCAGATTCACTAGCCCTCATAGAAAAAGTAAAATGAAGGTGATAGCTGCGTATTTGCTGGCTGTTTTGGGAGGGAACATAAGCCCTTCAGCTGAGAATTTGAAAGACATCCTTGGATCCGTTGGAGCTGAAGTTGATGATGATAAGATTGAGCTGCTCCTGTCTGAGGTGAAGGGTAAAGACATTACTGAGCTTATTGCATCTGGAAGAGAGAAATTGGCATCTGTCCCTTCTGGTGGTGGTGGTGCTGTTGCAGTTGCAGCAACAGGTGGCAGCGGCCGTGCTGCTGCTGCTCCTGCTGCAGCAGAGCCAAAGAAAGAGGAAAAGGTGGAAGAGAAAGAGGAATCAGACGTTGATATGGGCTTCAGTCTGTTTGATTGAGAAATTAGGATATCATATTATGTTTCAAGATTACTCCAATTCAGGGCTTGGTAGAAATCACAAGTTCATGTTTCTGCAGGCTTTTTTTTTTTTTTTTTTAAAGTTTGGTTCTCTTTTAAGACTGGCAAGCTATGCAGAAATCTTACAGATTAACTTAGTATTGTTCTTTCTAATATTGCACATTGTTTTCTGGTCCTTGAGATATTGATATGATCTACTAATTCCCAGTGGTATTTGGAGCTAAAAAAAAAAAAAAAAACTCGAGCCCCTTAGAATATCTCATAATATATGTGAATAATAGTAAAATGGTTTGTGAATAGTAGTAGAACGGTTTGAGTTAAGATGTTTTATTAAGTTTTGGAAAAGGAGAGGAAAAGTTAAATAAAAATATTATAGAGAAAAAATTGTTTGAATATAATTTTTGTTTTGAAATTTGAAAAAGTTGTATTGTTTTTTGTGTTTTGTGTTTGTTTGGAAGTTTGGGAAAGTTATATTTGGGTTTTTTGTTTGGATAATGATTAGGTAATGACTAGATGAAAAAGTTGAAAAGTTGAAAATTTGAAATTGAAAATTGTTTTGTGCTTAAGTGATGTTTGGGAAGGAAATATCTGAGTATACTTGAGAATACCTTGTTAAATAAACAAGACCTTATATTCTGGATCGCCCCACTGAGAACAGATTACTAACCAGGACCTTTAAGAAAATAGAGCATACGCTTGTACAGTTGTACTTATATGCTTTCAGGTATTACACTATTATTACTTATCAAAAAGGTATTACAGTTATTAGAAATGGGTGATGAAGCATGCAATTCTAGGCTGAATCATATGGACGGGTGATTCTTTTGTAAGGAATCACTTGATGTTTACTGTGCTGGTTAGGATTTTTTTCCCATTAAAAATACTCGATTCATGATTAAGGTTAAAAAAGTCCTTAAACTGTCGTAGATATCTGAATTGATTTCTCTTGATATCTGTTTTGGTCTTTCTTCTGACTGCCATTTGCACAGATACTGGTATTGATTGGAGAGACGGGTTCAGGGAAGAGTACACAGTTGGTTCAATTTCTTGTGGACTCAGGAGTTGCTGCCGATGACTCCATTATATGTACTCAGCCTCGCAAGATAGCTGCCATCTCATTGGCAGATAGAGTGAGAGAAGAAAGCATTGGGTGTAATGAAAATAAACCAATCATTTGCTGCAAAACATCTTCATCCATTCGACCATTTGATTCTGAAGTAATATATATGACGGACCACTGTTTACTGCAACATTACATGAATGATAATAATTTATCTGGGATATCATGCATCATAGTTGATGAGGCCCATGAGAGGAGCTTAAATACTGATCTCCTTTTGGCATTGATCAAGAGTTTATTGTGTCGGAGATCGGATTTACGGCTTATTATAATGTCTGCTACTGCTGATGCAAACCAGCTCTCAGAGTACTTTTTTAATTGTAGAATCTTTCACGTGGTGGGAAGAAACTTTCCAGTTGATGTCAAATATGTCCCTTGCGTGACAGAAGGAGGTTCTGGTTCTGGTTTTGTTGCTTCATATGTTCCTGAGGTTGTGAGGATGGCGACTGAGGTGCACATAAATGAGAAAGAGGGGACAATTCTTGCCTTTTTGACTTCTCAAATGGAAGTAGAATGGGCTTGTGAAAGGTTCAATGCTCCCTCTGCAATTGCATTAGCTTTACATGGAAAACTTTCTTTTGAAGAGCAACTACGTGTTTTCCAGGACTACCCTGGAAAAAGAAAAGTCATATTTGCAACAAATGTTGCGGAGACATCACTGACAATTCCTGGAGTAAAGTACGTAATTGATTGTGGCATGGTTAAAGATAGTAAATATGAACCTGGCAGTGGCATGAATGTCCTCAAGGTTTGCAGGATCAGCCAGAGTTCTGCTAATCAACGTGCTGGGCGCGCTGGGAGAACAGAACCTGGAAGGTGTTATAGACTGTACTCAGTATCTGATTATGAATCTATGCCTCCTAACCAGGAACCTGAGATTCGTAGAGTTCATCTTGGAGTTGCAGTTCTTAGGATCCTTGCTTTAGGCGTCAAGAATGTACAGAACTTTGATTTTGTTGATGCACCAAGTGCCAAAGCTATTGATATGGCTGTCAGAAATCTCGTTCAGTTAGGAGCTGTTACATGGAGTAATGGAGTTCTAGAGTTAACCAGCGAAGGTACATATTTAGTTAAATTGGGTATTGAGCCTCGGCTTGGTAAACTAATTCTTGGCTGCATGGATTATAATTTGCGTCGTGAGGGAGTTGTCCTTGCCATTGTAATGGCAAATGCCAGTAGCATATTTTGCAGAGTTGGTAGTGATGAAGATAAACTAAAATCTGATTGCCTTAAGGTGCAATTTTGTCACCTCAATGGTGACCTCTTTACTCTTCTCTCTGTTTACAAGGAATGGGAGGCTGTGCCTCAAGATAGGAAAAACAAGTGGTGTTGGGAAAACAGTGTCAATGCCAAATCCATGCGGAGATGTCAAGATACGATTAGGGAGTTAGAATCTTGCCTCAATCATGAACTTGATGTTGTTATTCCCAGTTACTGGAGGTGGGATCCTCATAGGTGTACTGAGCTTGATAAATATATGCAAAAGGCTATACTCTCTTCCCTTCGAGAAAATGTAGCCATGTACTCGGGGTATGATCAACTTGGTTATGAAGTGGCACTCACGGGACGTCATGTTCAGCTTCATCCGTCAAGTTCATTGCTAATATTCAGTCAGAAGCCTAGTTGGGTAGTTTTTGGGGAAATCTTATCAATTTCTAATGAGTATCTGGTTTGTGTAACTGCTGTTGACATAGAATCTTTGTCTACTCTTTACCCTCCTCTGTTTGATGTTTCTAAGATGAAAAACCAGAGGTTGCAGGTGAGGGTGTTGGCTGGTTTTGGTAGTACTCTCCTGAAAAGATTTTGTGGGAAGTCCAATAGTAATCTGCTTGGTCTTGAATCTCGTATACGCACAGAGTGTATGGATCAACGTATTGGCATCAAGGTCAATGTTGACCTGAATGAGATTCGGTTATTTGCCTCTTCAGAAGGTATGGAAAAGGTTTTTGGTTTTGTCAATGGCGAGTTGGAGTATGAACGGAAGTTGCTGCTTAGTGAATGCATGGAGAAATGCTTATACCATGGACCTGGTATTTTGCCTTCTGTTGCTCTGTTTGGATCTGGAGCTGAGATTAAACATTTGGAGCTTGAAAAGAGATATTTGACTGTTGACGTGTATCATTCAAATGCGGATGCCATTGATGATAAGGAGCTTATAATGTTTCTCGAGAAGTTTGCCTCTGGTAGTATATGTGCTATCCACAAGTTTACTGGCATTGGACTGGATGGTGATGACAAAGAGAAGTGGGGCAGGGTAACATTTCTTACTCCTGATGCTGCTGCAAAGGCTGCTGAACTAAATGGATCTGAATTAAACAGCTCCTTAGTGAGGGTAGTTCCATCACGGACATCATTTGGAGATTATAAAATGTTCTCATTTCCTGCTGTTAAAGCTAAAGTTTCTTGGCCACGTAGGCCCAGTAAGGGGTTTGCAATTGTAAAATGTGATCTACTTGATGTGCAGTTCATTGTTAATGAATTCCATAACCTGCTGATAGGAGGGAAGAATGTTCGTTGTGAACCTAGCAGCAAGTCTGCGGATGGTGTTGTGATAAACGGAATTGATAAAGAACTTTCTGAGGCTGAAGTTTTTGAAATATTGAGGTCTGCCACTAATAGGAGAATCCTGGATTTTTTCCTGGTGAGAGGAGTTGCTGTAGAAAATCCACCAAGCAGTGCTTGTGAAGAAGCACTCTTAAAAGAAATTTCTCACTTTATGCCTAAAAAGAACCCTCACACTAATTGTTGCCAAGTCCAGGTCTTCCCACCCGAACCAAGGGATACTTTCATGAAAGCTTATATCACTTTTGATGGAAGATTACATCTGGAGGCTGCAACAGCTTTGGAGCAACTGGAAGGGAAAGTATTGCCTGGTTGTCTTTCATGGCAGAAGATAAAGTGCCAGCAGTTATTTCATACCTCATTGTCGTGCCCGGCGCATATCTATTTTGTGATCAAGAAGCAGCTGGATTCCTTACTTGCACGCTTCAGGCATTTAAAGGGTACTTCTTTGGATGCAGTCTCATTTTCATATTCCCATGTTCATCTGTGACTTTTCTTGCTTATTTTTTTATTTCTTATTTATTGGAGTTGTTGCAAGTCATGGGATTATCACGCATTTTTTATTCTTTCTTATTTTAGCTCTAATCTAGATTCTATCTGGTTTTTATTTTTTCTTCTCATCTTAATTATAGCCACATGTGGTTTCATGATAGAAGCTGTTGTGATGGAAGTTCTTTTTACTAGCTAATTCATTTTGTTAGATAAAGATAGTCAAGACATACGTTTACACGATGCACTTTTGTTTTAGAATCATTTAAATCCTGTTATTTATCCATGAAAATAAAAAGAATAATTTCTATGGTTTCAAATCTGTCAAAATTTGTAGCTGTCGACCTCCTGAACTTCTTCACAATCTAGCGCTGTGTGGCTTGTATTGAGCCTTTTGTGTTATGTTATTTTGTGATTAGGAGTTAATTGTCCTGACCTATAAAAAAAAATTAATAGTTCATTGTCCTGTGAGATAATTGCTTTATTCTATACTGCACTTCACTTTTCTGGATGATTTGTATTCATGTTTTTCTCTTTTTTTAGTAGGTATTAGTAAAAAAGAAACAATCTCTCTTGACATCTTATTACGGATTGGTTGGTAAAAGTGACCGGTTAGTTAACAAGTTCAGGGCTAAATGATATGTTTGGATACAATGATTATGGTATTACATGAATGTTTACATTTATGAAAGATATACACATTATTGTTGGTTTATAAAATTCTGGGTTTTCAGTTTATGGCTCCTGATAATTTGCTATGACGAAATAGAACATTTTAGCTTTCAAATGAGGAGATTTCGGTACCATATTCCAATGACTTGGAAATTACACCAAATGTTTATTAATCGCCAATGCTATCTGGATTAGAATGAGAAGAGGCAAAAGTATTTGACGGTAGTTTGAAATGGTCATCATATTTCCATATGATTCTGATAATTTTGTTCTATGCTTAACCACATAACGTCAAATTAGTTCCTGCATTCATATTGGTGAATGTGTAGAGAAAATATGTGACCAAGAGATAATAACTTCTCTTGGTTATTCAGAAATATTAATTTCTATTTGCTTGGTCATCCAGAAACTTCAGAATTAGGATGGTTATAGTGGAAAAGTGTAACAGGAGCATGGGGTAGTCATGGAAAACCTATCAAAGTTGATGGTGTAATTGTAGAAGATAGCATAAGCCAACTAACAAGTCTGGTGGACCAATGACCAAAGCAGGCTTTGTACTATTTGCCCCTTATGTGTCATAGTCCTACTTTTTTGGCTAATGACTAGCTTTGTGGAATTTCAAATGACAGCAGCTTCTTGAATCTTGCCTTGGTTTAAGATCCAAATTTGCATGATGAGTTCGTTAGCAGCACGATCAGTTATAGTCTGGATGATGAGATAATCTTGATCTGCAATTACCATGGTAACACTCGTCTTTTTTGCAGGTGCAGAGTGCACTCTAGACAAGACTGCTAATGGTTCCTACCGAGTGAAGATATCTGCAAATGCTACAAAAATTGTGGCAGAGGTCAGAAGACCTGTGGAAGAGCTTATGAGAGGGAAGACCATTGATGATGCCAGCCTCACGCCAACCATTATACAGCATCTATTTTCTAGAGATGGCATCTGTCTTAAAAAGTCAGTGCAACAGGAGACGGGAACCTTCATTCTCCTTGACAGGCACAGCCTTCATGTACGGGTGTTTGGTTCTCCGGACAAGGTTGCATTGGCACAGAAGAAATTGGTTGAATCCCTTTTGACCCTTCATGAAAGCAAACAACTTGAGATCCATCTCCGTGGTAGAGATCTGCCTCCCAACCTGATGAAGGAGGTAGTGTCTAAGTTTGGGCCAGATCTCCATGGGCTCAAAGAGAAGGTATCTGGGGCTGAGTTTGCTCTCAATACTCGCCGGCATGTCATATCCGTTCATGGTAACAAAGAGTTGAAGCAAAAGGTAGAAGAGGTTATTTATGAGATTGCACAGATGAAATATGGTTCGACTGAAAGATTTGACAATGAAACAACATGCCCCATCTGCTTGTGTGAGGTTGAGGATGGTTACCGGCTTGAAGGCTGTGGGCATTTGTTCTGTCGATTGTGTCTGGTGGAGCAGTGTGAATCTGCAAGTAAGAACCAGGATAGTTTTCCAATTCGCTGTGCCCACGGGGGCTGCAGGTCTCCTATTTTGCTTATGGATTTCAGGTCTCTCTTGTTATGTGAGAAGTTGGAGGACCTCTTCAGGGCTTCTGTGGGGTCCTTCGTTGCATTGAGTGGAGGCACTTACAGGTTTTGTCCATCTCCCGACTGTCCATCAGTTTATCGAGTGGCAGAACCCGGGACTGCTGGCGAGCCATTTTTTTGTGGGGCATGTTATGCAGAGACTTGTACTAGGTGCCACTTAGAGTATCATCCGTACCTATCATGTGAGAGGTACCAGGAGTTCAAGGAAGATCCGGATTCGTCTCTCAAGGAGTGGTGCAGAGACAAAGAAAATGTAAAGAGCTGCCCTGTGTGTGGCTATACAATCGAGAAATTTGAAGGGTGCAACCACGTTGAGTGCAGGTGTGGGAGGCACATATGCTGGGCATGTTTGGAGTTTTTTGAAACAAGTGATGATTGCTACAACCACTTGAGGAATGTGCACATGGCCATCATATGAAAGTTAAGCTGCGCCGTGAATAATAACCTCTAATGCTAATCTAAGGCTTTCGATAGGAATGTACATATAAGCTAGAATGTATATGAACACAGGTTACATACATCATACATGTTATCTATGTAGAAAATAAAGTTGCTTCTCTTCATGCGTTCAGCAGGTCCCTTTTATCTCCTTTCAATTGTTCCTTCTCATGCATGTACGACATGCATGGGATCCTGCAGATGCTTTCATGCATGTCTTCAACAAAAAAAACTGATTCTGTTACACCCCCTGCTATCTCTTTTTCAATCACAAAATGCTAGACTTACATTGATATTTACAAAAATAAAGTTACAAATTAAAAGTTGTTTGATGTGATACATATTACTGATCTATATTACTGTGAAAAGAGCTTTATTATCTGTTTTTTTTTTTATACATTTGGGGGAGGGGTTTCGAATTCTAAACCTCCATTTAGTATCTTATCATATTATATCACTAGTAACGTAATATTTTGTAGTTCTTTTACATTTCTTTAATCAAACATCTACCATAAAACTTGTTGAAAAGGGGTCTCAATACTTCAAATTGAACAATGGAAAAACTCTCCCATGTATGTGTCCTGTTTTTTTTTTTTTTTTTAAATTTAATTTTAAATAAAATACATTCCTTATCGTTCATATGGTGGATGTATGCTCCATGGTGGCTGCAAGACTGGAGATGAGAGTTTCAATCGAGGCTTTAAGAATTAACCAAGATTGTTACCATGAAAAAACTGTGCAACTGCTGGGGAAGAAACGGCGCAACCTTGAAAACAGTATTTTATGATCGTGCTCTGCTCTCAATATTGTTGTAAAGAAATTAATTTCTTTTTGGTCAGAAAAAAGAAAAGAAAAGGAAAGAAATCCATTTTCATGGACAAAATATCATCACCTATACAAAACTGCATGTTAACACTATACAAAACCATTTCTCCTTGCTGCTGCTGTGTATAAAACTGCTTTCGCAGAGCAACTGCGCAACACGAAAACCAGAAACAAATCAAAACAAGAATGTGTAACCAAATGCAAAGCCTACTCCAAAAAATCCCAGACAAAATGCAAGAGCCATAAACCATGTTACACCGCCCCCATCCTCATTCCCATTTCCTTCTTTAAACAATCCCTCCGCCCCCTTTGCTCCGCCACAACCGCAAACACAACCCTTTTGGTCATTTTTATGTTGCTGCAGGCATTGGCATTGCGATTTCAACTTGGAAACTCGAAGCTCAAGCACTCTCACCCACTGCCGATATGCAAACAACCTCGTCCCTTCCTCTAGCAAAGCATTGGCAAGACAATCCCTCTCCTTAACTAGAGCTGCTGTTTTCTTCTCTGCCTTTCTTGCCCTCGTCTGTGACAACCTCAACGCCTTCAAAAGCTCCACCTTCTCGCTCCCGCCACCATTTCTGTACACGCTGAGCTCTTCGTTATCATCTTCTTTAACCGTCATGCTAAACATCCTGTTCTTAGACGATATAACCGTCTTATCCAACCCTTTGAAAACCTTCATCGGCGGCGGGAGATCACAATTCTGCATGAGGTCCATACCAGCCGGCTTTTGAGAAACGTCGAGACCCTTCAACATCTCGTTCCCATCCACAGCTTTACAGTTCAACTTCTGGTTTATCAATGCCCACCCTGCCATAGGCGACGACTTCATGCTCATGCATACAATATTTGGTTTGATCTGATCGATTAGTTTAATGGGTTTTGATTAGAATTTTAAGAAAAGTTTTGAGTGTTTGAATCGTGGAAGAAAGAGGGGGTTGGTTGTTGGTGGAAATGTGGGTTGAAAAGAGTGGAGGGTGATTGGATTAAGAGAGCGTGGCGTGAAGTAATGGGGGTTGCGAATTCCACGTACGAGAGGGGGTTTGGTTGGTATTTGAATTCAATATTTTTTTTAATAAAATGTTGAATTTAATATCCTAATATTACAAGTTACTTTAAATATGGGGGAAATTCGTTTCTTGCGCGCTAGGACAAGCATATGTTTCTAGTTTTGCGACTTTGGCAAGATTATCTAAGAAATTGGCCCCTCGAATATTTCCGAATTCAAAATTTTTAGAATCTTATCATTTAAGTAACGTGGATAGTATTTATATACGCCGGTTTAAAAATAGAATAACTCTACTTATAACTGTAGTGAATTTCTCAAACAACTTTAAAAGTTCAATAAATGTTATTGCATCCATTTTATATATTCTTCTCCCTCCTACTCTAATTCTTGAAATAGATGAGAATTCTTGAAGATCCAATTAATTCTGTTTTTGCTCATAAGTCAAAGAAAAAACTAATTAGGCTACACTCCTAAAAAGAGAAAAAAAAATTATTAAGAAAAAAAGAGCATGGACCAGCTGATATTATTTTAATTTGTTTTGTATTTTTTTCTGGTTAATTTTATATTTTTATTTTTGGAATTTTTGTAAGACAACAGTCTCATTTCATACACTACTCTAGCAATATTTCAATTAAATGCATACTTTTCATATATATATATATTTTTTCAGCATGGTTTCTTAGAAATAATTTACCACTTAAATCTGCTACTGTAAAGAGAGGGCATACCAATTGAGTTACAGCTCAACCAATCTGATTAATATATACTTACTTGGAAGCAAATGAAAGGATTTTGCTTAAAAGATTCCATTTCTTTGTTCACTTTGAAAGCAAGAAAATATTTATTTCATTTTTTCCAATTCAAATCCTTTTCCCTGGTAAAGCTAAAAGCAAGAATCTTTCAAAAGATAACCAATTTCTCCAATCTTTGTCTTGAGATTGAGAGGTATTTTATTGCATTGGCTTAATCTACAAAAGCATCATGTTTTTTGTATTCTGAGTGTACGGAAATAATAGGTGACCATATAATGGTTTGACATTATGTTAGGAGGACTCAACCCTCATGAAACCTCATATTTCTTATGCTGCTTTACATTTTAGATTGAAAAATGATCACAACTCATATAATCTCATTATCATAACTTTTTCAAATTCTCACACAAAATATGATAAATAATTCAAAATTTTCAAATCTCAAAATAATAATAATATTAAAAAATAATATTTTATTTAACTTTTATCTAAAATCATATCATCTCATCTCACTATCCAAACCGGGGCTAAATGTCTTTTTAGCATGCATGCATTTAAGCTAATGATGCACAAGGTGTGATACTAATTAGACTCTAAATCTTGATTATGGATTCAAGAGTCCCGTTTGTATATAGTAACTATTTCATCTTATTATTACAACTTTTTTAAATTTTCACACAAAATATAATAAATAACTCAACATTTTCAAATTCTAAAACGATAATAATATTAAAAAATAATATTCTAACATCAACTTTAATCTAAAACTATCTCATCTTATTTCACATCCAAACCACCATTGGAAGTATTAATTTGTTTCCCTCCATAGAAATCATATGTTAATTTGGACACAAAAGATAACACATGAGATGTACAAGCTTTTTACATTACGTGGAATACAAAACTCTATCCCTTGCCATTTGGAATGAAAGTTCCTCGACACATGCTCTAATCGTCCATTGCCCGGTCATTCATCAAGCAAACATAAATTTATTATCCAACAAATTGAAAGAAACCATGTCTCATTCACACAGTATTGAACTTATTGTTGATACATGTTAAGATTAATATAAATAATTAAATCTACATCTTTTCACCATCGTAAACTTTTGGGACAAGTTTTGATTTCATATGGTATTAGAACAGAGGTCCCGAAACCTGAATTCAAATCTTGACTTTATACTTCACCAAATTAATTAAATATTCCACGAAAAGTTATTAAAATTGGATTTGTAAGATTCAAATTTTAATTTTTTTTTAAATCAAATTATACCATATAAACACTTTATTAGGTCATGTATAATCCATGCCGGCTTATAACCAGAATTTTTCTTCCACATGTTAAGCCCCACTTATTATTGGAGTTACTCTCAAACAAGATGTGTTAATTTATAGATTCATTGCTTATATGTGTGCTAGCACAAGTGACATGAGACGGCAAGGGTTGCAACAATTTGGATGGTATTCTTTTCTTTTTCATATTCTTTTTCCTTCTCTTCTCGGCAATGAGATAATTACCTTAATACTAAAAGATATTTGTTAATGCTCTAAAAATCGCATAACAGGCTGGAATGGGAGAAAAAGTCATTCCCGGCCCACTGGAGCTACTTGGGCCTCGTTTAGTGTGGTCTGGTGCCTACGACAGTGATTTGGTGTGGCTATATGGTGTCAGTGTGTATATCCATGGCCGTGAATGGAAATCATGTGTAGAGAAAATAAGAGAAGAGGACACATGAGTTTACGTGGTTCGGCATAATGCCTACGTCCACAGGCGTTTGAGGAGGATAAATCCACTATAATATTCTTGTTTACAATATTCTTGTTTACAGTCTCTTATTTCTTTCTGTACAATGGTAATCTTGAATATATTTATTGGAGAAAAAGACTTCGCTGGAGCTCCCTGTTTCAAGGTTGAAGGAGAAGTCGAAGAAGAAAAAGAAGCTGAAGAAAAAGAAGATCCATCCCCCTATTTATCTAATTGCTTTTCCCGCGTGCCCTTTGCAGTAGTGGGACAAGGCTTGCTTTGCGTGCCTGACAGACTCCATTTTTTTCCTATTTTCCCTGATAGCCCTCCCTACTTCTTGACCCCTAACAACCCACTCAACTCCCAAACCCCATGCCTCATGCGCTCCATGACTCCCTCTAGCTCCTAACCCGGTGGGCTGGGCCTAGTCTTTGGGCCCTGAAGTTTTACCCTTTCACAGTACCCCGTGATTATTAAGGGCGATTTTTTCCGAAAGAAGACCTTGAGAATCTTCAAAGGTAAAAAGTGAAATCAAATCGGTCTGCCCGAGTACTTAGGGAAATAAATTCCGGGGGCCGGTCCCCGTTCATTTGTTCCTTTGGAGCGAACAGTAAATATTTTTCAACTCAAGATTGAGAGATGAACTTGATTACGTAGAGTGAGGGTAGATACCTTGTCTTAGCGAGGCGAACAGGGGACAGGCTCGACCGCTTAGAGCCAGTACAGAGGGCTCATGCAAGTCTAGGGACTTGACTTTGTTAAATAGGGGGTCGGTGAGTTTAGAGACTTGGCCTTACCCCACAACGAATCTAGAGACCCGACTTCATGGCGAGTCTAGGGACTCGACTTTGTTGAACGGGGGGTCGGCGAGTTTAGAGGCTTGGCCTTACCCCACAATGAATACCTGACTTTATGGCTAGTCTAGGGACCCGGCTTTGTTGAACATGGAGTCGGCGAGTCTAGAGACTTGGCCTTATCTCGCAGTGATTCTAGGGACCCGACTTCATAGCGAGTCTAGAGATCCGACTTCGTGGCAAGTCTAGGGATTCGGCTTTGTTGAACGGGGGGTCGGTGAGTCTAGAGACTTGGCTTTACCCCACAGAGAGTTTAGAGACCTGACTTCGTGGCGAGTCTAGGGACTCAAGTTTGTTGAATGGGGGGTCGACGAATTTAGAGACTTGGACTTATCCCGCAGCGAGTCTAGGGATCCGACTTCATGGTGAGTCTAGGGACTCGGCTTTGTTGAACGGGGGGTCGGTGAGTCTAGAGACTTGGCTTTACCCCACAGAGAGTTTAGAGACCTGACTTCGTGGCGAGTCTAGGGACTCAAGTTTGTTGAATGGGGGGTCGACGAATTTAGAGACTTGGACTTATCCCGCAGCAAGTCTAGGGATCCGACTTCATGGTGAGTCTAGGGACTTGAATTTGTTGAACGGGGGTCGGTGTGTCTAGAGACTTAGCCTTACCCCGCATCGAGTCTAGGAACCAGACTTCGTGACGAATCAAGGGACTCGACTTTGTTGAACGGAGGTGCTCGTCAATGTTGAATTGCTCTATCGGAGTGTGGGGCCAAGTGGCTGATGTTCCACACTATAGGAAGTGGTTTTGTTAGTAGAAATGAACTCACATAAACTTTTAAAGCGACCAACCGGAGAGTTTTAGCCACTATCGTCAATCTTTTTGCTCGAGTAAAAAAATTATCTGCTGTTGGTTGTGATTCCCATGTAGGTGAGCTCCGAGCAAGTGGGTCCGAGCAGACGAATCTCGAGCAATGAGTCATGTGCCGAGCAGATAAATTGTGAGCGGAGTAACTACTTTCCCGAGTAGGACAGTGACTTCCTCGAGTAGAGAAGACCTTCCGAGCTGATGAGGTGAGTTCCACAATGTGCTTCCTGAGCTGAGTGAGTCCGAGGAAGAGGAGGTGCACAGTAGATTATTTGGTGACGAGTAGGTAACTCTCGTGCTATGTGAGATGCTATCTCGAGCTGGGGTGCCGAGCAAGTAGCCCCCGAGTAGCTGGGTACTGAGCCATATTTCCTGAGTGGAACAAACCCTAGGCTGAAAAGGTGCCGAGCTGGTAGGTTGAGGAGGTCACTGCCAAAAAAAGTGTGGGTTTGTCCGAGCAGAGGTTTCCCAAGCCGATGATGACATATCCCAAGTAGATGAACCCCGTGTAGAGGTGTGCAGACTAGTCCCGTTTCATGAGTCCTGGGCCGAGCAAGGAACTCCCCGAGTCATGTTTCCAGTTATGCCCTTCCCAAATGGAGGTAGAGGGGTCTTTCCCTAGCGGAGGATACTGAGCCGATGAGGTGGTTGTCCGAGTTGGTGGGTCCTGGGCAATCGCTGCATGAGTCCGAGCTGAGGGGGTGCTAGCAAGGGATTGTTGAGGAGGTGACCACCATGAGCTCGAGGCCTTCTTGAGTGCACAGGTTTGTGCCCCACAGAGACACCCACGCACGGTCACTGCCGGAGAATGCCACCTAGGTGGGAACAGAGGTGACTGGTGGATCACCCGGTTGTCTTTATAGCTCCTGTCGCGCCACCGTGGTACTGGGCCGTGAGGCCTTCTCCTCGTGCAAGGCCATGATGTGTGGTCCTTTCGTTGGAACGACCTCCCCTAGGGGGGACGAGTGTTATTAGAAATTGACGGTAGTCCCTTGGTGACCATCGGCAGGTTAGCTGGGAGCCCCTTGACGCAGGCAAGGCTACGCATTCCTAGGTCACCGCATGGCAGCCGCAGGTGTCAGGGACAACATCGGGGTAGCCAAACGATGCCAGCGGACCACAGAGGTCTCTGCTGGCGTCCTCCCAGACTGCGCCTTAGGTGGGCTGTGCCATGGTCCTGTGTGCACAGTGAGGTGCACACGGGGTGGGCACCGTTCACAGCCTAGCAAAGGGGGCCAGCGGGAGAGACATAACCCGTCGGCAGTCCACGTGGTGGACGCCGAGGGCCAACTGGGCTTGCGGCAAAGGTGTCACGAGCCACTGGGTGCATTGTGCGTGCCATGCACATCGGACGTGAGTGCATAAGTGCACAATGCCCTCCCCCATACTGACTGTGTCCGTGCCCTGCATGAATTTGTTTCGTCTGGTATTGTGCACTTAAGTGCATGGTACCTGTCGGCTAGTGCACGTGTCGGGCGCATGTGTCTTGAGCCTAAACTGCATTCCCGAGTCGGGAAGATGGATAGCTCGGTCACTTGAGTCGCAAGTGCTATGTGCCGGCCCTCAAGGGCAAGCTCCATTTTTTGCTATGTATTTAATAAAAATAAGAGTAGAGCAGCTGGATGTACTTATCTGAGGGGAGTTTCACTTGTTTAGTTGGGGATTATTCAGCACACTGGAAAGTCGTCATTCTCCCACCTCCTGCTTAGAAAGTGATAAGATCTCATAGATGGCACCACTGTTAATACTTTAACAATTGCATAACAGGCTAGAAAGGGAGAACAAGTCATTTCTAGCCCACTGGGGCCACTTGGGCCACTTGGGCCTCTTCAGTGTGGTTTGATGCCCCCAGCAGTGATCCAGTGCGGCTATACGATATCGGTACATACATTCATGATGGTGAATGTAAAGCATGTGTAGAGAAAATAAGAAAAGAGGACATATGGGTTTACGTGGTTTGGCATAACGCCTACATACACGGGCGTTTGAGGAGGAGAAATCCATTATAATATTCTTGTTGACAGTCTTTTATGATCTCTCATTTCTCTCAGTACCATGGTAATCCTGAATATATATTTACTGGAGAAAAAGCCTTCGCTGGAACTATTTGTTCTGAGGTTGAAGGAGAAGTCGAAGAAGAAAAGGAAGCTGAAGAAGAAGAAGATCCATTCACTTAGAAGTCGTCTGGACCCCCTATTTATCTGATTGCTTTTCTCGCATGCCCTTTGCAGTGGTGGGACAAGGCCTGCTTTGCGTGTCCGATAGACTCCCCTTTTTCCCATTTTCCCATGCCTCCTGGGCTTCGTTACTCCCTGACTCTCCCAGAGCTTCTAACCCAGTAGGCTAGGCCTAGTCTTTGGGTCCTGAAGTTTTACGCCCTCACAATATTACTTGGGAAGAGAAAGACTCCCCAATGCTAACCAAAGATAGGGGTGACAATATGTCATACGATCCATTAGCCTAACACGAATTCGACACAATAAAAGCGGGTCAGAGTTTAGTCTTGACAGGTTTGTCAAAACAGGTTGACCTATTAAGACACGATTTCTTAACGGGTCAACCCGTTATGACCCTTTAAGAAAATCAAATTTATCTTTATACCGTTAGACTTAAAACTCAAAAAACTCTAACTCTAACACTTCTAACCCACACCGCCCCCTCCAGTTTCTCTTATTTCGGTCTTTTCTAAGTCCCGAGAGGCTGAGTTGCTAAGTGTTAACCCACGCCGCCGTCTCCCGCCAGTGCTGACTCGCCGCCCTTCTTGGCCTTGACTTGAACCTAGTAACTCACGCCGCCGGTTGCCCACACAGAGTCATGAACTCACGCCACTCGTCACCCATGCTGTGTCACCCCCTGTAAGTCAATCCAACTGAGATTTTTCAATACATTTACCTATTATTTGGTTGCCGAGAAAAAAAGAAAAAAAGAAGGGAATTTCCTTAGCCTTTAAACGTTGGTCTGTGACTCTGTATTGTTTGGTTGCCGAGAAAAAAGAAAAAAAGATGGGAATTTCCTTAGCCTTTAAACGTTGGTCTGTGACTCTGTATTGTTTGTTTGTTGAGAAAAAAGAAAAAAAAGGATGGGGAGCTTTGCAGTTTACTGATCCAAGAAGATCTTGAAGATACTTCACTGGTAGTTTAAAATGACTTCTATAAGATTATTTGTGTAAGATTAGTGGGACAATAATTTCCTCAAGCATGTATTTTTATGTTAGCAGCTATATTCTTTTGTAGGCTGCAAACATGCTCATCCAAACATTAGCTATATTTTGTTTTGTTTTGTTGCATTTGAAATTGTTTTTTTTTTAAATGATTTGAAATTAATCTTTGTCATTTGAAATTATTCGCATTTCATTTTTTTAAGGCTTGTTTTGTCAGATGAGTTCGGCAGCAGGTGAAAATGACGATTTGATTGATTTGGACCCATTTTACTTAGAAAGTTTTAAAATGAGGAATTTAAAGCAAAACGAAGGAAACGCTCAAACGTATGGAGTTTTTTTTGAAATGGTTCCTGATTCTGAAAAAATTGATGACAAGCCACGAGCCAAGTGCAAGATGTGTGGAATTACTTACATGGCAGCGAACAAATATGGAACTGGAAGTATGAAGCGTCACATTGACACATGCCCTAGGAGTGCATGGCTCGTGACATTTTGAGTATTCCAATTTCTAGAGTTGCATCTAAATCTACTTTTAGTGTTAGTAGGCGTATTATTGATCAGTTTAAGAGTGCACTTAAAGCAGATATTGTTGAAGTCTTAGTTTGCACAAGAGATTGGTTATATGACGATGAGCAAGGTAATATTATTTTTATTTTATTAAATAAATGAATGTAATTTTTCAATACAATAATATTATTTGATATAAAACTCTGCTGATGTTTTTTTTAATAGAAATACAAGAAAAAGTTAAATTGGACGAGTTAACCAAAAATATAATGAAGTTGGAGAACAACAAGGGCAAGGAGGACGCTCAACTTCTTTTTTCAAGTTCTAAATTTGTTTAGATCTGTCTTTTTAATTTTTTTTATCGTATTTGGTTGTAATATTAATATATTTATAATGTGTGTTTTGTTTATTATATTTGGGATGTAATTTTTATAATGAATATTATTACAATTTGTGTGAATCATATTTGTTTGAATTGTAATTTTAGATTTGTAGTTAGTTTTTTTTATTTTTTATAGATATTATTTATATTTAAATGTTATAAAATCAATCAGGTCAAACGAGTCGTGTCGTATCGTATCGTATTTGTTCAACCCATTAACGTAAACGGATTAAAACAGATCGTATTGTGTCGTATTGTATCAATTTATTTTTTATTCACTAACAGGTCATAACGGGTCGTATCATGTCAACACATTATTTTATCTTGTTGTGTTAGAGTTTGAAATTTTAATACAAAATTTTTAATAAGTCGTATTCGTATTAATCTATTAAATATAATATATATATATATATATATATATATATTAAACGATACGAACACGATTAATTACCACGATTTACCAGATTGCATAAACGAGAGATCAGGTAATTACAAAAGAAAATGTTGATGCAGAGAAGATCAGTGACCCTATAAAAGCAGTACTGCTGAAGCCACAATCATTATGACTAATTGTTGTCTTAAGAAAGGAAACCGTCGAGGCTGATGAGTGGTAGCACTCAAACTTTCGAGGAGCCAACTAGGAAGAGATGGGTTCATACTTCGAAGTAACCATCTCAAGGTAGGCTTTGGCCTTCATTATAGTGCTCTCAAATGTCCAAAGAGCTAGACGTCAAATTCAATAGGGAGATCAGACAATGCCCGGATCAGCACGCCTGGCCTGAAGGGGAGTATTAAGAAATGGTTTTAAGTTTTAGAGACTAACTTTTGTACTCAATTATCTCTACCTACCAAACATCATATTTATTTTTATTATTTATTATTTATTTTATTTTTATTAAATTATTTATTTTTTTTATACTTTTTATTTATACACCATACATTTAGGGTTAGTTGATTTTATTTTACAAAATTAAACTATTTCATCTTATCTTATATAATCATTACAATTTTTTTAAATTCTCATATAAAATATAATAAATAATTTAATTTTTTTAAATTTTAAAATAAAAATAATATTATAATAATATTTTATTTAACTTTCAATAAAATATCTTATTCAATCTCATCCAAATTGTATAATTAAACGAGATCTTAATAAGAAAAAAAAAATTATATACAATGTTTGGTTTGAGGACGATGAATTTTATTTTATTTTTATTTTTATAGGCCAATAGAGAAAGAAGAGAAGAGACAGGTTAGAACAGAAATGGTACAAACGATTTGATGTTTGGGAGGGAGGGGATCCGATCGAGGGGTGATCGACTGTTTTATCCGGTCTGATTCGGTCGAAATTTTTAATAAATAAATAAATAAAATTTTGATCAAATTTTAAGATGTGATTTTTTTTTGGACCGGAATGGACTGAGTGGAACTTAATATATAATTTTTTTTTTAAATCTTTTATATAATATATTATACACTTTGTGAATTCCTAATTTCCTTTTACATAATAATGTTGTAAATTGTAACAAAATAATAATGTAAATTTTTTTGTAACTTAATTATCTATGCTTAGATATTAATATGTAAAATGCTAAGACGAGGGATTGATTATTAACTAATATGATATATGAGTATTTATTATTGAGTACTGATATATAGAGACTATTAATTACATTATAATTTACTACACTTAATTAAGTAGTTACTTAGTTAGACAACTAAGAAAATCACTCAATCGCTTTTTTTAATCATTTTATAGAATCATTTTGTAAAAAAATGATAAAAAAGGAGAAAAAATCAGTTCTAACCAAAACGATAAGATGGATCGGACCATAACTAAGCAAATCCAGTTCCATCTTAACGCCTTGATAATTTAGTTTAGTCTCCACTATTAATAGGCCGAGAGAATAGATTTATGTTGTGTTTGGTTGTTGAATCAAACTCAACTCAATGCTTTTCAAACTAATTATTGATAGAATCGATTACTTTTTCAACTTTCCATAAAATAATTAAACTCATATCAATTTAAAAAAAGTTAAATACATCTCAATGAGACCTACAAAATATTATTATTCACAACTCAATTATCTTAACATCCAAACGTTTTCCGAGTCTAAGAGCATTGGTAATGACCTAACCATTACCAAATCTAAATTTTAATTAGAACTTCAAGTTTTAGCTATAACATTAACATTTGGCTAGGTGAATTCATATTAGACTAGACATCTTAAAGTTAAAATAATAATATAATATTATATATTTTAATAATATTTTATAAAAAAAATTTTGAAATATTTTATAAATACACTTAATATATTAATTAATAATTTAATTTTTATTTAAAATTATTGTTTCCCAACTACCTGAGCCAATTTGCTCATAACCTATTGAGAATTTCTTCATAACGATGTTGGAAGTTGGTTGCAAATTTGGCCATAACGATGTGATAGCAAATAGACCATATAAAATATAAAGTTGATTGCAAATCTCTTGCCTTTAATCACAATATTACCTGGATGTAAATTTTACAAATAGATCATACAAAACATAAAGTTTGCAAAATTTGAAAAACACAGCTTATATTATTGTGATTAAATACAAAAGATAAATGTCATCTTTACATAAGTTTCTACCAACACAAAAAATAAGAAAATTGCAAATCTACCAACACAATGGTTCTTTACATGGAAAATTACAAATCACTTAGAGAAAGAAGATAGGGTGCGAAAACTTTGTGTTTGGATGTTGAAGTGAGTTGAGTTGAGTTGAGTTGAGATGATAAAATATTGTTAGAATATTATTTTTTAATATTATTATTATTTTGAAATTTGAAAAAGTTGAATTATTTATTATATTTTGTGTTAGGATTTAAAAAAATTGTAATGATGAGTTGAGATGAGTTGAGAGTGGTTTAAGGTCCAAACGCACCAGAACAAAGAAGAAGGAAATGTGGGAGTTGAAGGAGAGAAGGAGACACGAGTGAAGGGAGAGAAAATAGGAATAAAAAAGTCTTCTGGTTGGTGAATAGTAACTCATTAAATTTGACTTTGACTTTGACTTTTTATTTACTGTAACTCACCGTTTGAGTTGAAATTGTTTAGCTAGTCTAATACAAAGAATTTTGATAAAACTTAAATCAAAATTTAGACTTTACTCAATGAGTCCAATATCATTGCTCTAAAAACTTATAGAGAGGGATGGAATTAGACGGATTACACCTAAAAATTGTAGTACGTAGTTTGGACAATTATGGCTGATCGTGACTTCTAACCACCCATGCATGCACTGTTATTTTCTCATGCCATTTCCACCTCTTATTAGGCATGAGAAAATACTTGCTATCTCCTATGGAAACGGCTCTCCTAGCTATCGCTCTCATAATCATCAAACTTTGGAAAATAATAAATAATAAATAATGATAATAACAATAATAATAGTAGAAGTAGTAGCACCACTTGATCCCTCCCAAGAATTTGCAAAAAGATCTCATTCTTTCCATGGTTTTTATACAATGTAAATGTTAGGTTGCCTTCCGATTTTGTTTTTCGGATTTGGCCGTTCGTAAAAAAAAAAATTATATACATCATACTACTATTTCAATTTCATTCCACCAAATAAAATGTGATATATTTATTACTATTAAATGATGATAAATGTGTCACATCTTACTTAATAAAATAAAAATATAATGTATAACATTACTCTTAAAAAAATAAATAATAAGGACTTGTATAATCTCTGTCTTCTATATACCTCTTTATTGATCAGTGACGTACTCTTGTATTAAATTCTTATCTTACACTCGTTACATTATATTAAATCCGCCATTATTTTTTTAAAAAATAACAAACTTAAGGATCGATAGATAAGTCCGTCTGTCGAGAAAATAAGGTAAATATAACATTTTTTATTGTTGTGGTGAGGGCTTGAAGGGGTAACAAACACGGACTTTGTTAGGTACAAGTAGTTTGGCGCATCAAACTAAGTATCAACACTCACATAATTTTTTTAATTATAAAAATAAATAAAAGAATATCTTATATTTAATATTAATACGTAATTTGATGTGTGAAATCGCTTATAAGAAGATTTTTCCAACAAACGCTACCTATTTGAAACATTGAACATTCAACCTTCTCTCAGGGGTCCAGTCTGCATTGGTCTACACTGAAACAAATTAAGCACTTAATAACATGATGCTGATCTATGCGGACTCGGTCTTACCATTCAAAGTCATGTAATAACTAATATCCCAACTGCATATGTTGACTTGTGACACCTAATCCTTTTTGGCGTATATATTTAGATTGCTATCCGGTCATTGGTTATTAAAATCATACCTAATTTAGATTTTAGAATATTTATAAAAGTTGGAATAAATATTTTGAATAGTATTAAAATCTTAATAAAATAATGTCAAATTTTAGAAAAGAAAAAATTTATTCATCATCTATTTATTCATCATCTTCTCATCATTTCGTGATGTGATATTAAATGATAAGTTTATAAGTAACATATAATAAATAGTTTATAATCATCTAATATTAAATTATGAGATGATGAAAATTGAGATAATGAGTAGCATTATTCAATTGAATAAATATTTATAAAGTTAAAAAATTATTTGAATATATTTTAAAGTTTGAAAAATTGTATTTATAATGATTAAATAATAATTAAATAAAAAATTGAAGATTTAAAATTAAAAAATATTATATATTTGAAGGTTTAAAATAATATATTTGAAGGATATTTAGAAATAAAATCATGAAAATTTTTAAAAATGATCCGGTCTCTGTCCAAACTTACCATTTTCAATTCATAGTGTCACTCCGTGTCGCCGACAACTTTGTTTTTGTCGAAAACTTAGGGCATAAGAAAAGCAAAACGAAGTTACTCTCTATGCAACTTCCTCCAATGGGCTGTACATAAAAAGTGAGCATTGTTTCAACTGTAACTCAACGGATCTCTTTCTCAATCTAAGTTAAATACCGTAACTCAATTTTGTATATCCTCCTAAATCCTAATTTTTTTGTTATAACAAAAATAGGAGAATTTTAAATTTAGAGATGAGTTGAGATGATGGTTTGAATGAATAGTAGAATAAAAGTTGAATTATTTATTATATTTTACGTGGAAATTTAAAAAAATTATTTTGAAATTTAAAAATTTTGAATTGCTTATTATATTTTGTATAAAAATTTGAAAAAATTGTTATGATGAGATGAGATAAGTTGAGATGTGTTTTGAATCCAAATCTCTCCTTATCGTAAATTAAAGCATAGGGAGCATAATTAGGTATTGAATTAGGTGATTTATTACTATAAGATAATTTTTTTTATTCTTTAATTTCAATATTCATTCAATCCATTTTACAATTTAATAGCGTTGTTTTATAAAAATAAAAAAAAAATACTAAATTTTAAAGAGTACATGATTATCCTACAAAATTATATTAGATTCGATCAAGGTCTCTTTAAATTATTATCCAAATTTGAGAATCTCGAATGAGAGAAAGATATGCGTATAGCTTATATCCTATAAAATTTATTATTATCTATATATATTTCAAATAATAAAAATAAATAATTAATATTATAAAATCTATTTCATATATATCTGTCTCTCTTCTATATAAAGTGATTTAAATTTAACAAATAATTTGTGATAATATTTTTTTATGAGAAGGATTATAATTATAAAGAGATTATATAAAAATAATTTTATAAATTAAAGTGATTTTATGTGATTTATTAAATTTATTTTATAATAAAAATAATTTTATAATATGAAAACTTATTTGAATTTGTGAAAAAGTATTTCTACGGTTTTCATGGATTGGGAATTGGGAAGTGGGAACACCTTCATTTCGAGAACGCGGAAATGACTAGTAGAAGAAAAAGCCATTGACTCGGTACAACTTCCCTACCCTATACTCAAAACCAAGAAAAAGGAAGCTGCCAAGTAAATGCACGTCTTTCACTGAGAATGAAATGTACCAAAGAAAGCAACAGGAGAATCGTGAAAAAGGAAAGAACAGAACAAAACAAAAACAATCACAAATTCTCCAATATCCCAAGTTGTGGTGAAAAATGAAGGGCAAAAAAGCAGTTTCCATGTCTTCTTCTCCGTGGCTCTCATTTTTTTCCATACACAAAGGATTGAGTTGTTTCCATCCTCTGTTTTGATCCTCTGCTCTTTCTTGCTCTGTTTTTTTGTTATGGGGTTTCATCTCAGAAAACGGTTAGTACCAGAAACCAGCTTGCCTCCCCATCCTCCTATTCCCTGCGTAATGAGTGGGTGTCAGACGCACAGTGATTATCTTCTTCCGCCACCAAAACCACTGCCTCCTCGCGACAATCACCATTACGAGAACCGTTTGATTAACGCCAGTCTTATTATCACTACGTGCATAGTTGGCGGAGCTCTTCTGGTTGCAATTATGTTCATAATCATCCGCAAGTACTACTCATCGAGGAATAGTTCAAGCAGAATAAATTCTCCAATCCTGTTTGATACCCGAGAAGATTTTCTTGATGAAGATCATGGCCCTGTGATCGATCACCCGATATGGTATATCCACACCGTTGGTCTCCAGCAACACGTCATCGATTCCATCACAGTTTTCAAGTACAAAAAAGATGAGGGGTTGATTGATGGTACGGAATGCTCTATTTGCTTGAGTGAGTTTGAAGAAGATGAGAGTCTTAGACTCTTGCCAAAGTGTAGCCACGCCTTTCACCTTCCTTGCATAGATTCCTGGTTGAGATCACACAAGAATTGCCCCTTGTGTCGTGCTCCTGTAGTTAGCGACGTTACCGGTTCTCAAGTACCTCCAACCGAACCTAACGTGAGTGTTTCGGCGGGTTCAAGTGGAGAAACCCTAGTGGAGAATCTTGAGAATTATGATGGGGAAGTTGGAGAAGGTGGAACTAGTGAGGAAGTTGGGGTTGGAGATGGAAGTTTTAGTGCTTTGGCAATTGAAGATGGAAGGGGTGCTGAGAATTCAAAGAAAAGTATGCAGAGTTCTAGCTCTGGGAATCGTCATTCTCGTGTTGTAAGTAATTTGGATGAAAATCAACGAGCTGTGAAAGAAGAAGTACAGCCAGTGAGGAGATCTGTTTCATTGGATCCATCTTCTGCATTGAGGATTTATCATGCTGTGGCAAATATAGTTGCTGATCAAGGAAGTTCAAAAGCCCAATTAGCAAACCTAAAAAGTTCTGGCAAAAAGATGGTTACTAAGCCAGGGAGTGGAACTTCGAGCACATGCAAACTGATGAAAAGTTCTTCAATTGGGCGTTCCCTGCAGAAGGGTCCCATTTCAATGAAAAGGTCTTTTTCCTCTAGCAGAAGGTTCTTGTCATCCAGACATTGCAAAAGTGCAAGCTCAATCCTTCCTTTATGAAGATGTCGAAGCTTCTTCCACAGTTTTCAAATCCATAATTTTAGGTTCGTGCTTAGATGAAGAAATCAACTGAGCTTGGAATATTACCTTCTCTTGTTTCTACAGCAAAAAGGATAAAACATGAGTTGCTTTAAGTTTCAGGGCGAGTAGAAAGAAGCTGGTTCTGGCATGAAGCTTTCTTCATCAGGCTCCAAATGAGTAATTAAGAGCATATGGATCCAAATGAGTGCATTTGTAATAATTAGAATAGCTTTTAAGCTCCGAAAGAGAATTTAAATCTTGCTATTATTATTATCACAGTTCACATCTTCAATGGTTGGTGCCTCGTATATCTGAAAGAGAGACCCAAACGATATTCCAGCAGGCTTTGTCAACATATATTTGCGGGTTTGGATATTTACCAATTCTAGTAGGCCTGCTACCCAGCAGCCCTCTCTGCTACGGGTGCTACCCGCACCTATAGGGTGGGTTTGCCCCCATCCCGCCCCCCACCCTGCATGGGCGGGGGATGGGTTTGCACCCCTGCAATTTGCCCCCGTGATGCAGGGGCGAGGCCCCCGTCCTTGTGCCAGGGGCAGGGGCAGGCCCCTCATCTGTTCGGCCCCTCGTCCACCACCACTCACAGCCAACTCACGAATGTGAGTTGTCCTAACCGAAAACAAAATACACATAAAAATAAATTCAAATCCACAATAAATTTACAAAACCATCTCAAATCCAAAACAATACACATAGACAAAAACTAGCAACCAGATCATACCAAAAACAACCAGAAGTTTGAGGATTTGAGGCAAAAAAAAAAAAAAAGGACTAAACGTTGTCTGCGGGTCCGCACCTCTAGAGAGGAAAGAGAGAGAGAGAGGGGGAAGAGAGAAAATGGAGACGTGAGTTGTGCCGCCGCGGCGACTGCAAGAGGGAGAGAGGGCTATAGCGCATGGTAGAGAGGAGTTCAAAATGGCGCACGAAGAGAGAGAGAGAGGGAGAAGTGATTATGTGGGGAGGGGAAACCTAACCCCACCTTAAAAAAAAAAAAGAAAAAAAAAAAAAAGAGGATGTCGTTTTGGCTTTCATTTTTTTTTAAAAGATTTCATTTTGGTAATGAAATCCTTTATATATGTATATGTGTATATATATAGATATATATATATATATATAATATTTGGGCTGGGCTGGGGGCGGGGTGCAGAGGGGGGAGGGGTTGGACACTACCCCTTCCTCGCCCCTCGCCTTTGTTTCCCCTATAGGGCTGGCGGGGTTGCTCGAGCTGCCCAGACGGGGGGGGGGTGGAGGGGGGCGGAGCCCTGCCGTAGATATCTTTTTCGCAACCAGTGAACAACGTTGTAGGTTTCTGGTTCGCAAAAATGAGGAGAGGATGAAGAATAAAAGAGTAGAGGAGAGAAAGGCCTCATTTGGATGTTGAGATGATTTAAGTTTTTTATGAATAGTAGTAAGTTAAGATGGTAGAATGAGTTTTGTGGAGCTCACCTAAGATGAATTTGAATGTGTTTGGATGTTAAGATGAGTTTAGATGTATTTATAGGAAGTTGAAAAAGGTTGTGGGAAAAAGGTGTTGAGTTGAAAAAGGTTGTGGGTCCAATGTGTAAAGAGATTTTGAGTTGAGTGATGTTTAGTGATTTGAGAGTTGGGTGTTTGGATCTTAGACTTAGTTTAAAATTAGACTGAATTGAGTTGATTTCAGTACGTTCCAACATCCAAACGGGGCCTTAGAGAAGAAGAGGAAGAAGGACAATAAAGAAGAGAGAAGATGAGGAGAAGAATGAGGTGGAGGAAGAGACAATGATTATATACATAGGTGGGGCGGGCAAGAGGGTGGATATCCTACTTGTAACCCGCCTCGATTTATTAAAAAAAATTCAACTGGTCCTGTATGCTCGACAAATCGGGCAAATTTTTCGTCGGTGTCAAGCAGGCTAGGTGGAACACATGGACGGGCTAGTGGACAGGCCCCCATTACCTAGGCGGGGTTGTGTGGATGTTTAGGTGGTTTCATCTCATTCCATCTCATCTAATCTCATCACATCTCAACATCTAGTCACCACTCAAACATACACTTTTTATTTACAATTTTTTTCAAACTTCCAAACAAAATACAAAAAATAATTTAAATTCTTCAAATAAAAAATATTAAAAATTCATATTTTAACAATATTTTAAATTTATATGTAGGCACGATTAGGCATGTGGGGGCGGGGTACCCCGTTCGCTTGCTGAGGTGCGGGGGTGGACTCCATCTATCTGCCGCCCCCTTACTGCGCCTTCTGTCCAGCTCAGTTTTCTGGGCCCTAAATGACCCATAATCTATTTTTGGGCCACTTTGAGACCAAAATCTATTTTTTGGCCACTTTGGGCCCAGAATTTAACTAAAAAAGAATATTTACAAATTGAAATATATATATATATATAGATAGAACTATTAATTATATACTAAATTTCAACTATTAACTAATTAAGTAATAATCATCACTAAAGCACTAAGCTATTACAAATTACAATTTACAATTATACAAATTAAGACTCTAAGAGAACCAATAAACTATTACAATATTACAAATTCCTCTAAAAATATTAAATATTACAAATTGTACTATTAGGCCCCGCCCTCGCTACTCACCCCTAGGCACGGTACATGGGTTCGGGATTTAACTAGGGAAAAGAAATGTTGCGTTTGCATGGTCTCCAGGGTTCTTTGTTATCTAAAGAAAATTGTTGCATTTCTCTTGGTAATTTGGTGGATGTTTTTGCTCATTGACCAGGAGTATAAACAGTTATTTGGGTTCATTACCTATGTCGTTGTTCAAAATGCATTTCCTTTTTTAAAGAAGACTTTTAGTTCTTGATATGGAAAAAGATTTTGAATTGACGCTAGCTTCCTTTGTGTGAGATCAAAGCGGATTCTCTGTGAAAGTAGGGATTCTACCTGTAATTGCTATGTTCTGCTTAGCAAGTTTTCAGCACAGGAACTTACAATCACTATATTGTCCATTCCTGCACAAGAGCACTAGTTCATTGCCACCTATATCCATTTGGTATTTATTTTAGTAAGTGATGTGTTGTAATGAGCAATTAAAAGAGTTTGATTTGTTGGGACCACCATAATCACTTATCCTCTCTGTCTCATAGTTCTATTTTCTTTCTTCATTCCAGTTTTGTTACTTAAATTCCCAAACTGTGGCCAGTTGCCCACTGTGCAGCTTTAACACGTGTGCTTCTATCTTCAATTTATTGCCGCACTTTTATTTTTTTGTAAGAGAAGACTGTAAGGCCTATAAATTAGCTTGGGTTTTATTTTAACATTTGTTACTTGAGTTAGAAACAATGTGTCTATGTAACCATGAACTGTGGGATCTCATTCACCACCCTCTTATACTCAAGATGACCATTCTTCCTAAACAATATGCCTTTACCTGGAGCTCTCTTTAGTTAGAAGGCTACACTCATGCAGACTGGCCAGGATCTCCTTCATATAAGAGATCCACCGTAGGGTATTTTGGAGGAAATTTCTTTATGATGGCAAAGTAAGAAGCAAAGTGCAGTTTCCTAGTTAAGTGCAAAAGCAAAGTACATAGTGATGACTCATACTGCTTGCAA
The DNA here is from genome assembly GCF_001411555.2 of Juglans regia. Classification (NCBI taxonomy): domain Eukaryota; kingdom Viridiplantae; phylum Streptophyta; class Magnoliopsida; order Fagales; family Juglandaceae; genus Juglans; species Juglans regia. Next base: position 10,819,535 of record NC_049910.1, read on the forward strand.
GTTGATTTGTTTGAAGTTGCTTCCAAGCACCTACTCTACTCATATCCCACTATGTTGTGATAATCAAGCTGCTATACTCGTTGCTTCCAATCTTGTGTACGATAAGAGGACCAAGTATATTCAGGTAGTTGCAATTTTGTACGAGACAAGATATTATGTAGAGAGACATAGCTACCCCATTTGTGAAATCTAAAGACCAACTTGTTGATTTTTAACACGCAATTCAAATCTCATTAATAGCGTAAAGGGGCGCAACTCAAGTGTCAAGTACACAAGTTGTATTTGATAGAAAGCACCTGATTAGGAAGGAGGAAAACAATAACTAGGAAGACTAAAACCCCTTTGGGTCGACATCAATACATCATTTATCTAAGGAATTAAGCTCATCCACAATCTTCAAAGTTTTGTGCATTTCGTTCAAATCCATAAGCACCATGTCAGACATGAGGGAAGGGGCCTCCAAGCTTCCATACTGTAGAGACTTACATCTTGACATCTCCAAATATCCTAAAAATCCACGATCCTTTGGAGCATCACCCAAGAAACTCTGAAAATATTCCACATCAAGGTCCAAATTCTTCGAGCTACTTCACGGATCAAAAATATCTAATTGACTGTTTCCTTACTCTTCTTGCAAATGCAACACCAATCGATTACTAACTTCTCTTTCTTTGTAAATTGTCCATAGTAAGGATCCTCCCCAATGCAGTTGTCCATACAAAGAACGCCATCTGCAAAGGGGCTTTGTTCCTCCATACTTATTTCCAAGGAAAAAATTACTTGTAGTCCTTATTGCAGGATGAAAAAGTGCTGACCTCTTACCTCGTTTTATATATAATCCACTTTATCTTATCCTCGTCAATGCCTCACATTCTGGTAGAGTAAAATAGACTGAAGATTGGTGAAAAGGAATCAATTCCCAATCGCTTGCAGCTTGGATAAAGGTGATATTCCATCGGCTAGTATCGTTAATGTGTTGACATGATTTTGCCACCAATGCATCCTTGTCACAAGAAATTCTGAAAAGCTCTGGGAACATTACCTTCAATGGCCTATTGCACACTAAACATCCTGCCAAAATCTGATCCCGTTACCCACCTCAAATCTGATGAAACTTGAGAAGATCCCTCATCCCCTCATATTTTTCCAAATGTAATTCCAAGTACTTCATGGTAAAGTTGCCACCCTACATTCCCTAATACTAGCCTATCTTCAATACCTGATATAGCTTCAAAGCATACTGAAAGTAGCGTAAGAGACAAAATTGCAAAATTGATCCGCATTATCCTCTGGAAAAATCAATGTATCATCGTTGAAAAGGAGATGTGGCACAAGTAACTCTTGAGAACTTCCATAGCTTGTCAAAAACATGGCTAGAGTCCTCTCTCTCCACGGCCATAGTCAACACTCTACTTAATGCCTCCATGAGACCTACAAACAATAAGGGACATAATAGGTCCTCTTGTCTTAGGCCTTGAGGGCTGTGAAAGAAGCCAAATGGAAAACTGCTCTTGAAAAAATACATTATGTGATCAACCCGCACTATTTATCACCAGAGCCACATCTCTATAGCAAATACAATGAAAAAACCTAGTTAGCATGATCATAGGCCTTCTCCATTTGGAGGTCTCAGGGGTAACTCTCAAATTGCCGCTGTTTGGAACATGATCCCATTATCTCTTGCATGGTGTATCTGGTTTGAGAGGGATGGCCGGTGTTTTGAAGATAAGGAATGTCCGGTGGACAAACTTAGATGTTTCTTCTTTAATACCTTACTTCTTTAGGCTTCGGCCATTGTATTTAATGGAACTAGGGTCCATGATTTCCTAGTTTCTTTTTCTATGTCCTGACTTGTAACTAGGTTTCTACATTTGTATACTTCCTGTATACTTGGGCTATGCCTATTTACTTGTCTTAATATAATTTTCTTATTTATCCAAAAAAAAAAAAAAGAATTATAGCCTAGTGCAGATGATGATTTGAAGCTTTGTACTTCTCCAGAGGCATCTTGTGTATTGTGTGTGTGTTTGTGTTTTCAGGAGCTTGATAGGATTTTGTTTGTTGTTTTGTTTTGGAGTATCTTAAGAAGCATATGTATCTGCGACAGTTAGCTGATAGTGTTTTGTGATTGTATCTGCAATTGTAGCGCTTGGCAATTGTTGTTGGTTGGTTGTACCGCACTTGCAAAAACAGATCGGCCGTTTCTGATTGTGATATTTAACACATTTTAATACAATTCTCTTACCAAAAAGTAAAAAAAAAAAAAAAGGAAGCTTACTGGAGCAGGTAGTGCATGTATTCTCTTGAGGCTGCAAAGTTAGCTCTAAGTAATGCCTCCCTTGGAATTTAGGATGCTTCAGCTGGTATGTTACCACAACTTCTAGGCGGAAGTTTAGTTTATATTCAGTGGAGAGGGTTCTTAATTTGCCTGTAGCTTTCTCTCTTTTCGTACCAGTATCATCTAGGCAAGCAAGATCTCTTGCGGAGGATTCCTTTTTTCACCCATCAATTATGTCTGTCAGCTACTACTCCTTTGAACATTGTTTTGCTGTCTATTCGGTGAGTTATTTGAACTTCTTTGGATTTTTTGTCTCTCTGAAACATAGTTAGAATATCTTCACATTCCAATCATTAATTAATAAAATACCCATATGAGCAAATGTAGAATAGGTGCAAATTTACTCTTGGTAGTGTATATTCAAGAGATCTCTATGGTTAGATAAGAATTGTTTTTGAAATTCTTCAGACAATAGATCATTAGTAATATGTAAGGGGAAAAAAATTTGAAAACCATATAAATATAAATGTAGCATATGGTTTCAAATCGGTAGAAACTCTTACCCCTGTCGGTGGAACTAGCAGTCCCCTATTAAGATTACGTTGCACCGTTTATGCAGATTATGAAGAAATCACTAACATTTGTTTTCTTGAATATTTTCCGATGTGTGAAGATTACAGTGTTTTTATTTTGGGTAAAAAAAAAAAGAAAAGAAAACCCACCATCATCGGTCTTAAACACGTCGCTTAAAACCGAGATTTTTTATTATAAGTTGCCCTAAGTTGGATTGGGCTATATTTGCAAGAAAATGACAACCACCCTCATTTCAAAACTTTGTAATGGCGGATAATTTGACAACGTACAACTTGCAACAAAAAGTTTAATTTTGTTTGAAGACATTCTTGTGGCCCGAATCATATGGCAACATTTATTGTATATTTCTGTATGGAGAAAATATATTGCAACCGTGATTGTATAACAACCGTGTAATCGTTTTGAAAAAAGTGAATAAAAATAAAATTCATATAAAAAAAATTAATTTTTTTTAATTTTTTAATAGTGAAGCTCACTCTTTTTCAAAGTGATTATACGACAGTTGCACACTTCACAATTATATGTATAATTACTTTTTTGTATGAGCTGTGTTAAATTTAGGAAAATTATCATTTCTATGTAACTTGAAATAGATAATATTCATTTAGCATCATCATTCATCTTATTATTTTTAAAAGAAAAGTGCCCAAAATACTCATTTTAAAAGAGAGATGCGAGGAGAGCCTGCACGGAGAAACAACTTCTAGTCGCACAAACATGTATGAACAAATAATCGAGAAATATCTGTCTTGAAACAATCGAAACCTAATACAAATTCTAAGTTTTCATCCTCCATTTTTATTTTCTGAAATTTTGCTTTTGAGATCGGAGAATATTTTGTAGGATTTTCGTATTACAGAATGTTTCATAACAGCGTTTTCAGCAGTCTTCTGCAATAATTTTCAATCATCCAAAAAATACAATAATATAATAAAAATAAAAATATCAACCATACAGTACTTCCAATGCGATTTTCACATCAATCAACTCCAACTCAGACATATGAACTTAATAATAGAGCTGCGTACAAGACAACCTCTATTATAGTATGTGTACCAGTGGATTTAATATCCTTTATGTTTCTACCGAGCCACGGTTGAGTATGGCAGTTATGTAGAATTCTTTTTTTTTTTTTCTTTTTTTTTTTGCGTCAATAAAATTTCGATCATTGACAAAAGAAAAAAAATTTCTATAAAGTAATTTTCATATATGAACAAACAGCATAATTTGCACAAAATATATATATATATATATTTATATATCATGATCTCTAACTAAAAATTGAAGTCATGGTTTTGATCGCACGTAGATATCAAACCTTGTTCACATAATATAGCTGACAAGGGCGAATTGGAAGTTGACTACATGAAGTTTTGTGCGTCAAAATATCAGAATCTGTAATACCTTGAGGAGTCGAACCGGGAACCTTGGGAACGACTATAACACCAAAGCAGAGGGGCAACGTGTAGGAAAAATCCAAAAAAATAGCTTTCATAAAATAAACCAGCAAATTCTTTACATTGAACCCTCTTCCTCTGCTTAAGCCAACAATTTCATACCTGTTTACTATCAATTAAGCCACTATCGGTTAAGTAGCAGCACAACCAGTAAAAAGGGGAACAAAAGAAACTAAAAAAAAAAAAAAAAGAACAGAAGAAAATTAGAGGTGCTGATACAAGTCAAAACACAGCCTGCTAACATGCAAGCTCTGCCATACCAATATAATGAAGATCTGGCAAATAACCTGCTCTACTCCCAGATGTCAGGCTCTTGATTCCAATGCTAAAAGTATTTTCTTTCTTGGACCCTGAAACCACCAAGGTAAACCTTAAATGGTAAGAAGCTTTTGATGATGCAAGTTGTATTATACAGTACACAATGCTTGCATGTGCCACACGCCCAACTTTAGGGGTGGGGCTACGTAATAGATATGTGACAGTACCCAAGAGCAATTTAAAAAAAAAAAAAAAAAATTGCTGTAAAATCTGTAGTAACCCAACAATTTCTATTAACCAACTCTCAACATCTTCTTTGTCAACCAAAGAAAGAAAAAATTGAAAAGGAATTCAGTTGGGACAAGTACAGACACAAACAAAAAATAAGCTCAATCCATAAATGAATACATGACCTGTTCCCCCAATCCTACGGACCAATTGATGCAAGAATTTAGGGAAATTGGCAACATGGTGAAGTTTCTTGATGGGTTCTTGGCTGGGTTGAAGGGTTTTGGAATTGATAGGCATGAAAAACATTGGATCTTCACGACCTCTGTGCCAGTCAATAAGAAATCACAGTTACAAAATTTTCTGGAAGTTGTTTGGCCTAGGCAGTTGCACTTTGGTTTCCTAAGCAATCACACCTAGGAAGGGGAAGGTGATAACATCCCACAAGCTTGCAAAGCCACTAGAAATTTTTATGTAACTCTCCCCTGAACCACAAATACAAGCATGCCTTTGTATATGCTATTTTAAGACCTTTTCCTACAAGGGCTAGGATTTCCAAGGAAAATAATGGTATTGGAATATTTTAAACCAAGTTGGAAATACTAAAAAAATAATCTCAAAACAAAATTTTTTGATAAGAAATATTAATTAATAAGCGCAAAAGTGCAACCCATGTTTAATCTAAAAACATAAAATAAGATCTATGGGCTTCTGGTACAGCCCTTCCCAAAAAGCTTGGGAGCCTAATTACAACTGTGGGGAGAAATTTGGTGTTCTTTGCAATAGTTTTCAAAAGTAGAACTTTTCAGTCTTGAAAAGGATGATTGGCAGGAGGGGAAAGTAATCACCTATCTGCACTATTCCAACTTTATACTATACATGTGAGAGAAGTTCCACAAATCAAATGTCAGCAGAAATAACTTCGATATTTCTCTTGTATACTTCTTGTATACCAGGGTTGTGCCCGTATATTGCCTTTTTTCCTCTTAAAAAGAGAACTCTTAAGATACTGCTTAAGACTAAAAATGCAAGATGAAAGAAACTATGTGTTGTGCCTGAGTCTCACTGGGTTTACCATCGGTATTCCTAAAGCTTTGAGGTCATCATCAGTCATGTGCAGTAGAGCCGCCATATCAACCTGCATAAACAGAATGGGGTCCAAAAGTTAAGACAAATAAAAGCAAAGACAGAAAACAGCATAGAAAGTACACGAATTTGCAATACAAAGAAAGAAGCAAACATTTACATACTTTTTATTGATAAATAAATAAAATTTTATTCAATCAAAGTAAATAGGCGTAGCCCAAGTACACAAGAAGTATACGAAAGAGAACACCTAGTTATAAGTTAGAAGCTAGAAAATGATACAAGAAAGTCATGAACATTGGTTCCATTTACATACTTCCTCGGCTTGAAAAGTAATAAGATACTTTTCGAGATCCAAAGAGTGCAGAAATTCATCCACAGATGTACCAGCCTGCACAAAAAGAAGCGGGAATTAGAAACTATTGAAATAGTGCATTTTCCGTAGATAGGTGATTCATTGGAAGACTAAATCATTTAAAAAAAATATATATTTTTAGTTTGAAGTCCAGGTGCGAAATAATCTCAATAAACTCTCACTTCATCAACTTGATCCAAAGATTCTTATTTCCAAGAAAATATTGTTTTGACGATTCAAGCTGAACTAATAAAGAAATTTGCACCACATAATGGTAAGAAATGCCTCTTTTTCCATTTTCCTTTTAAATTATTTAACCCAATAGAAAGCCCCTACTTGGCTATGGGCTTCCCAATGGGAGGACTCCCACTGCTTAACCACTATAATTGTAAGATTTTGTCCCCATGTCTCAACTATAACCAGAAGATGAGGTACACCATATAACCCTATTTTGAATTAAATACATATATATATTTTTTTATAAGTTTAAAGTAAATCCATATTTTTTTATATAAGTAAAATTTATTAATATCAATAGGCGTAGCCAAGTACACTGGATGTATACAAAAGAAAACACCTAGTTGGGGTGCAGAGAAAACAAGGAAAATGATCCTAACACAACCCTAGCCCATCTAGAAAAATGATCCTAACAAAAACCCTAGCCCAAGCCCAAAGACACGCCTACCCCAAACCACCACTAGTGCACCCATGCCTATCCCACCAAGCCAGGTTTTGCCCACAAACCAAGCCGCTGTAAATTCCTCAACACACTCCTCAATACTTGTACACTCCGAACGAGCCTACTAAAAACATACAATTGGTTCTGACTTCCCTTTGGTCCTCCCTCAACTAGAACTACCTCCCTTAGCATCATAGTTGATTTCCCAAGTACGACGCTTTAGCTCTCTACTCTTTTTAGATCTTGATTTTGCGCTAAGTACATGACCCGCCTCTATTGCAGTGAGTAGTGCTGTGAATTGGTCCTCAAATACTTCACAGGTAATCCCCCACACACTGTTGCATCTCATTTACCTTGTCCAAAACCCAATCCAATAATGAATCAGCTATATTGATAATCAGTGAGAGAGATATAAAGGGAACAACATCTTCTGCAGACTCAGCTACAAAATGTAGGCCAGGCACTAAATATTCCTCCTCGCAAGGTACCAATGATAGCCCCATCCCTTCCTCCACACCAGCATCGTCTCGCATCTCGTCCACAGCGCCATTGGTGCTGTCACCACCTTGGCTATGTTTCGACCCACAAGGTGCCTGAGGTTTGGAGTTAGAGGAAGTTTGGGGTTCCAAAACTTGGCAATACCTTAGGTTCCATTGTGGGTGTTGTCGATTCAACGAAGAGAGCATTGACTGTGCCACTTGTCAGCGAACTTTTCCGAGTCACCCTTGGTGAGAGGCAGTCCGTTTCAGCCGTCTCCATGCCAATTCCCAAACATAGAACCCACTTTGAATGTAGATGGTCCGCTTCTCCTTTTGCCCCACCACACTCGCTTGGGTGTAGATGTTGAAACTGGGCCAAACCCAACTTTCTTTTTTCCTTTATCTAATTTTATAGCATTTGGCCCATCACTTAACATGCCAAGCCAGCCCTTATTCTACCTTACGGCACCATTACCACTTCTTAGCACACCTAGCCCTTCAAGGTTTGCTGATAATAAAGCAACCTCGGCCTTCAACTCAGCAAGCTGGTTTTGCATCTCTTTTAATGTACAGTGCATGCCATTAGGAAGACCCAAACCAACCGAGTCAAACCCCTTCTAACTTGGAATAAGTCCATGTGCAATCTGTAAAGGTTGCATACCCTTTTCACTGCTTTCCTTCTCGCCCCTATTAGCAAAATGAGTCACTGAAGCAGGATGCATATTCAGAGCTTCTGAGGATGAACACCTCACCATCGTGGTTGTGCTCGGGTCTTTTTGCTTTGCCCATATTGTTGTTCTCCTGAGTAGATAAATTCTTTAGGCTTTTCCCCAATGACCCATTGTGAGGGAGAAGATCAGCGAATCTGCACAGCTCGACATCAAATTTCTCCCAAGCCAGGCCTTCATACCCTTCTGGAATGACTAGAACCCCGTGCCTACCTCCTTCACCATATTTGGTTACTGTTAAGAATCTATCGTGTACGTTGGAGCATCGTTGAGCCACGAAGGCTCTATATCCTTCAGAGCATGTGTTTGATGAATTTCGTTTGTCTTCCTGCCTGAAACACAGCTTCCACCAGCCACCCTATGCCGCTACAACCCATAACTAGAGACCTCCAAATCTATCTGCTCTTCTCCACAATTTTTATTGAGGACGTCCATGCCTCTAGTAAAAATTTGAAGGTCTTGGATTCCACCCAAAAGCGCACAAACTGACCCATAATGACGTGTATACTGAATGAAATAGAGAACCATTTCCAGTAGTCATCACCGAAAATAGCCATATGTGCTCTCATTCCGCTAGAGCAACCAACCAGTGGTCATAACCTTTTGATGCAGGAGCAAGAGCAAGCTCAACAATGTGATGCAAAAGTAGAAGCAAATTTGTGCAAGCCCAAAACTATGAGAGCTTCTGTGCAACGTGAGAGAACTTCGACATGAGCTTCAGTGCGACAACGAAGTTCCTATTCAGATAGAGAAATGTCTGACGACGTCGTCTCTATCGACTGTGAGTAAGGGTGTAACCGGTCCGGTCCAGTCCGGTTTTGGATAAAATCTAGGACCAAACAGGTATGTACCGGTTTTGTATTTTTCAAAACCGATTACGCACCGGTTACCTTCCTAAACTAGTACTTCCAGTTTTACCGGTTTCTGCCAGTTTTACCGGTTTCTGGTCTGGTCCGGTCCGATTTTTCGGTTTTTTAAAAATGTAAGTTTCACAATTTGTCATTATAAATTTGTTTATAAAAAAAAAAAAAAAAACTAATTTAAAAATATTGTTTTATACTTTTATTATAAGTTATATATTAGTATTAGTTATAAACTATATATTTAATATTAGTATTAGTTATAAACTTTTAGTGATTTAGTATTAACATTTTATGTAATAATTTATAAATTATAATAAGAAATTATTTCATATATAAATATATATAATTATATATAAAACTTTCACATAAAAAATTATAATTATACATAATATATAAAACTTATATATATTAATATATATAATATTTTGTATAAAACTTATATATACAATAATATAAATATTATTTTTATATATTTTTTTTATCAACCGGTCCGGTCCGGTTCGAAAAATCCTAAAACCGGAACCGGCCGGTTTTCACATTCTAAGAACCGGTTCCGGACCGGACCGGTTCAAAACCGGTAAAACTGGTCCGGTTTTCCGGTTTCAACTTACACCCCAAACTGTGAGAGTACGCCGAAACACTGAAGGTTAGGGTTTCGGCATCCTCTTGTTGATAGGCAATCTCTATCTCTCACTTTCGACATCTCCAAACAACAAGATCTGTCACCGAGGAAGATCATGATGCCGGAGTACTCCCAGCAGAATCGTAGGACGTCGTCGACTCTTTTTATGTCGACGACATAGTCAACGGAGTCATTGCTTGTATGGGTTGTGCCACCACGCTCTTAGGGCTTAGGAGTCGAGGCCGAGAGAGAAAAGTTAACCACAAGGCCAAATCATTCTCATGAAAAAGGAAATAATGATAATAACTAAATCCATATTTGAAGGGGAAAATAATGTCAAGTGACAAAATAGATTCAAGATCATAGTTATAGAGATATTTCCCCCTAGTAAGAAGGGGGAGATTGTGATAGTAATATTGCTTGCAAAAGCTAGGTTCAATAGGTGGACCCTACACCCATCACGTTTTTGCAGTAAGGATCTTATTGCTCTTCTCTAACTAATGAATCCCATCACACCAAAACACAGCCGACTGTAATAAAACACACTGAAACCAATATAATATCCTTCAATTTCCCACGTTTCCTTCTCACCATAAACTGCTTCTCTTCTTTTTTTTCTTGTCCATATTTACAGCTTGCTTCATTCCCACCCCATACTTTAGTCCAAACCCTTGAGGTCACCCCATATTTCCTGAGATACCTTATGGCATATTGTTGCGATTAGCAACAAACCCTAGCATAATTCACTCAGCATTGACAAAGTTTTGGGAAGCAAATCCTAGTGAAGCATGCACAATCACATGATGTCCAATCACATAAGTTTCCTATTATAAAGCTATTCCCTTAAAACACACACACACACACACACACACACACACATTAAAACTAAGCCAAAACTTCGTCCTGGTCCTAATGTGTTTTTATCAAATGATACAAGAACGGAAACATTTAAATATCCCTAGAGAATAATTATGTAAGAATGTGCATAAAACTCCAAACCCTATTATGATATAAATGTTGTATATCCTAATAGAGTTCAGATTCAAATTCTAACCTAAACATGACCAAAAAACCAATTCATTAATCTTCCCTGCAGTTGTACATGGAGTCATGAAAATGACAGAAAAGTAAACACAGAAAGAAAGAGGGTCATGCCTTTTGTGGAGCTTTCTTTTTAGAAGAAGGGTTGGTCGCCTTTTTGGCCTCTGTTGCAGGGGCCTCAACAGCTACACTTTTCTTGGGCAGTCTAAAAGCCTCCAGTTTTGCCTTTGAGGGATCAGTGTTCACTAATTGTGTATTAGTCAGGCCAGACAGCTTTTCACGTAGATCCCTCACACCTGAAAGAGGCCCACTTTGAAATGCTTGTTGGATATTTTTCCTTTGGAGCTTCAAACGGAGATCTCGAGCCTCAACCTTGTGATCTACATAAGCCATTAGTTAAAAACCAAATAAAGAAGATTTAGCAATATCTTACAAATAAGCAAGCATTAGTTGCATGTCACAGTATTAGAGAGAATTCATACTTGAAATTTGGGATTCATCATCATTATAAAGATCATGTTCCCACTTGTCATCTTGCCTATGCCTACAAAAGATATGCCATTGAATTGATTATCAATATATTTGGCCACAATAAATGTGGAGAACTCAATAAGTTACAACAAAAAACCAGAAGATATTGATGGAAAGGAGAATATTTTCTGAAAAACTGATTGCCACTTGATTAACCAGAAAGCAGACACTACCATGCAACATAGAACCCATAGATTCCAACTTGGAACCATAAATGGATAAACATAAACCAACCAGCTGCATTTAAGATAAAGAGGAGTGCTACAACCACAAAAATTATACAAAAGTAATCCTACAAACTGACATGGCTTCATGTGATCCGTCAGATCTGCTTTATAATAAAAGTAACTTTACAATCTGACAAACCACATCAAGCCACATCAATTGGTGGGATTACTTTTGTGTAATCACTTTGTGGTTAGAATATTTCTCGAAGATAAATCCTAGATGGTTTATATACAGAGGTGCTCTTGAAATTTCAGGAAGTACAATTCACCATTTGTTAAAAATATTCATATAGCTTGGCTCACAGTGATAGACAGTTTCAAACTAAGCTTGAAGCCTTTATTTTTGTATCCCAACCCCTTCCCTCCGTCAGAGTAGATTAAAAAAATGGAAAGAGTTCTATAATTGATTTTAAGCTCTACTAGGGAAGCAGAGATTGGTGATCAAGAAAGCAAATGACATCATCTGATATCCAGTGATTTTGGAAACAGTTGACAGATTCAAAACTAAGAAAGTCAAATTAACTTCTCTAATGACTATTGTTTCCATAATTCGTGTATAATAGCATCAGCAAAATTTTCAGAGACAATCACAGGTAACCTTCAAATTTTGGTTTTAAAAAGAAAAAAACATTTGAGTCACAGATTTGTCAGTATGGGGATTGCATTCTAACTGTCAAATGCAATTCCTTCTCGATTATCACAGAAATAGAACGCCCACGTTATAAGGAATGAATTTAAGCAGAAAAAACTAAAGTTTTAATGAATGCAGGGAACCACAGATACTAAATTCTTAGAATTTTCAATGTAAAATACACATTGACATTTTAGTTCAAGTATAAACCAGAAATAAGCTCTGTCTCCGAGCCAAAAAAAAAACAAAAAAAGGCAAAAACCGCCCCCGTAAATCACCGTAGAATAAAAGGCCCAAAGAAAGGGGAAAAACGATGAAAAAATTCACATGCCTACGCCGGAAGTCCGTATCAGCTCGAAGCTAAATGCAGCTAAGCCGTCAGAACTACGTAGTAAAGTAAATTATTAATCGAAGACAGAGGGAACAATTTCTTGAAGGAGATTTTCCTTGAAGCCATTTCCAGGGGAAACAAAAGGAAAGTAAGAGAAGAAGGCAAACCTCTTGCCGGTGACTTGTCGACGCCGAGTATCACCAACGGAGGCCCCATTGAGTCGGTCTTTTATTGACCTCTTCGCTTCGACCTCCTCTCGATCAGCGTACATCTTCTTATAGAACTGTATTCCTTACTAGTTAATTAACAAATAGAAAAACCCAAACCCTAAAGCTACCCTTACCGGGAATAGTTTCTTAAGAGAAGAAGAATCTGTTGGTTAAGGAAGAGATTTTGGAATTCTAGAGAGCGAACAAAACCCTAATTAACCCCTTCCTTTGGAGAGAGAGAATGATCATGCAATAGTTCTGCTCCGGATGTCTTTTCAATTCCGGGGAGGGAGAGAGAACGATCATGCAATTGAAGGCGGAAGCTTGTAGACCAAAAGAAATTAAACGCAACGTTTTGATCAAATCTGGTTAACCTCAGTTTGTTTTCATTTTCTTGAATGGATTAATCTCAATTAAATCGTTGATATGATGATTTTATATAAGAGTAATATTACGTACAGTCGTAAAGTATGCAAATATCGTATAATCGTTTTAAAAAATAGTGAAATCTATTATTAAAAAATTAATTTTTTTTTTTCATTTAGATCTCGTGTTTATTTACTTTTTTTAAAGAGATTACGTAAAATTGATTACAAATATAATTTCCCTTTATATAATCCACTTACTTAAATGATAATTTAGTTACTTAAATGATGTAGGGTTGGGGCGGCGACAGAGAAAATTAGGAAGAGAGAGCAACCTTTTCATCTAAGGATCTAATTATTATTTAATTATTATAATTTTTTCAAACTTTTAAATAAAACATAAAAGATAATTCAATTTTTTTTAAATCTCAAACAAAAATTATATTCCAACCCTTTTTAACTTTACAATTTTTTTATTTAACTTTTTCTTTTTTTTCTAAAATTCTATAAAATATCTTAATTTAAATTATTTTATTATTATTCATAAATTATCTTATTATTATTTATAAATTTTTCATCTCTTCTCGATTAGTTACACAAACGAGATCTAAAAATGGAGGGTCAAAGCCAAACAGAAGAGCGAGAGAGAAGAGAAGAGACGAGAAAATGAAATTTGGGTTTTTCTCCTTTTATACTATTCTATGTGCACCCACATTTTCTCCATGTTAAAAAGCTCATCCGTCCGTCCATTTGGGCGGGGCAGCTAATGAAATTAGGGTTTTGTTTTTCCCCTTTTATACTAGGTTATGCGCACCCACATTTTCTTCATGTTAAAAAGCCCATCCATCCGTCCGTTTGGGCGACGCAGATTGCCCGCCCGAATCAATGCAAGAGCCCACCCAGCAGTCCTAAGTAATTTATCTTTTTTAAAATGAAAAACTCAAAAATAATACCACATCAACACAGTAGGATAAAGGTGGAAAGAAGATATAGCATATAATATTTTCTTTATTTTTCACTTACAAACAATCAAATCAAGTCTACCCCTAGAGTGTATCCACCAAGCTCGGCCTAAAATTATAAAAGAAAAAATATTTACAATCGTGAATTGTACAACTGTTGAATAATCGTTTTGAAAAAAATGAATAAAATATGAGATCTACATGAAAAAAATTAATTTTTTAATAGTACATTTTATTTTTTTTCAAAATAATTATGCGACATTTACGCACTTCACAATTATATATAAAATTACTCAAATTATAAATGCCACCCAACTTATAGCAAGTAGGTGTGAAGTACAAGTTTACGAAATAACCTCATACAGCCAGCAAGCATGCGAGTATAACAATAAATCGCTTGTAAAATTCCAAGTAGAGTTTGATTGAATAATCCATAAACAATTCCTAATGTCAAGCTCTTAGTTTTGTACATCACAATTTTTCATCTATCACGGCGAGGAACCTAACACAAAATATACTGAGCATTCTCAAGTAGCATAGTTATCACACTACGATCTTGTCTTACACGCTCAGAAGTCCAAAGAAGGGGTTGGTCGCCGCAGACTTCAATTCAAACCCTGCTGTGTTAAGTATTGCCTCATCAACCTTATCACGAGGAAGGTACAAGAACTCGCCTCCCATTCTCTCAAACCCACAGAGCTCAAGAAATTCCACACCTCCTCTCAAATTCCCAACTCTATCCTGTTCAATAAGTAGGAAATTTTACAACAGAAGTAATATACAAATCACTAAACAGAAAGAAAAACTATAGGCAAGATATTGGGTCTTGGCCATGAAACCATTTTCTTTGTCTTGGGTATACCATGTTTATAATGATGATTACAAGAGTCTATCAACATAGCTCTGCTGGATATACCAACATATGAGTTAAGACAATTCCAGTCAATGCTAGGCTCCAATGAGCGCTGGTTTACAGTGAATTCCTAACACGTCAAGTCTGTGCATTGCTTGACGGTGGTACTAGTGGACAACTGTATGATATTTGATTAGTTAAACTGGTCAAAGTGCACATGATCCCATAATAGGTCCACCTCTTTCATCAACGTGGATCTAGTGACAAAATGTAATATATTCGAGTTGTTAAAGTGGTCAAAGGCGCCCAAAATAACCCATGCTGCTCCAAAAATAATCCAGTTACCTCGGAGGATAACTTGCCATAACCAGTCAAACTCTCTGGCGATAACCAATCCCATAAGTTTCCATTCATGGGCAATCTAGACTTTAGTAGAGATTATGAAATGGTGTTCCTATTAATTTCAATCAGCTCCCATACTTGTATAGTTGGGATTAAGGCTTAACCAACATGATCAAACCTGAAACCCCCCCCCCCCCCCCCCCCCCAGCGATAGTGAGTGAGTGAGTGAGAGAGAGAGAGAATAAAAAAAGAAGATAAATCAAAGGAGCTTACCTGGAATAATAGGTTACCAAGTCGTATCTTCCTGAACTTTTCCTCATCAGGATTTTTAGCGACATTGCCAACATAGATCAGAAGAGTTTGAAATGCCCTCCTTACTCTGGCATCATCATCCTAGACCAGGAAAGGAAAAAGTTGAGGAGAGTTTATGTGGGTCAGGATACCAAGAAAGTAGGTGACACTTTTAGTTAACAAAAAAGTACATTTGGAACCTTTCTGTCAGTGGTGAAACCTAGGGTTCATACACCTTGTAATATGAAGTCAATGCAATAAAATCCATGACATGTTTCACCTGCATACCATATCCTGAGTATATCTTATCTAAAGTGGTGCAGTTACCTTCACCTTAATTTAATTGCAACATATAATAGAATGATATGAAACCAAAGGCTTTCTAGCATATGTTTTCAAGTTTTTGCATGTAAATCAAGGAGCTCTTAGCATATTCTTTCTTTCACTGATAAGAAGTCCACTATACCAAAAATGTTACTAACGAAAGCTTCAAAGTTTGGCTTCTCTATTGAATTATATAAAGGGTAATGAAGCACCATTTAGTAAATGGCAGATCAAAATAGTCTTGGAAACTCTGGCATTTAATGCGATGGTTCTAAAGTAATGAAGTAGATAATCAATATATGACACTTAAGAAGTACTAGTCCAAACACAGAAAGCTACTGGATACAATAAGATAATAGATGTGAATGTGACTTACATTCATGTTCACAGGACTAGATAAACACACAAATGGCCTGGATATACAATGTTCTGTCATTTATGCCATGGTATAAATGAACACACATAAACACACATTCATGTTCACTGCTTCTTCTTCTTCTTCTTCATCTTCATATAAGTCAGTTTCATGGACCCAGGTATTTTAAATGACTCTCAACTCTTGTGTTTGTTTCACTACGTTGGAAGAATTAGTTAAGGTTAGAAGGTTAAGTTAATGCGAGGAATTTTTAATGAGGGTTTTTTGGTCATTTGATTGTATTTCCAATCTATATTTAATAAAAGCGTGAGAAAGGCTACATAAGATTTTCTAATCTCCTCTTTCTTTGTGTTCCATCATCCATGCAAACTTTACAATATATTATCATAGCAGAGGTCTTAACTTTGAACCCTAGCTCCAAACTTCATCCTCATTTTAATTAAATATTTCACGTGTTGGCCTGTTTATCTATTACCAATATAATTTTCAAAGCGATCTTCTTTGTTGTTGTTGCGCCACATCAACCATTTTTTTTTTTTTTTTGATAAGTTAAAAATTTTATTAAGCACAATGTAATAGGCGAAACCCAAGTACACAGGAAATATACAAAAGAAACACCTAGTTACATTCTAAAACTAGAAAAACGAAGACAAGAACTCGTTTACAGCCCCACCCTTGAGTACAATAGCAGAGAACCAGCTAAGTAGAGTGCTTATAAAAAACTTCCAAAATGCATCTCTATTGCGTTCCCGATCATTAAAGCACCTCTCATTTCTCTCCAACCAAATGCACCACATAATACACAGAGGCATCATTTTCCATGTAGCTGCCACTTGGGAGCAAGTATGCATTTGAAAGTTGGTCCAACTTGCTAGAAAATCAACCACTGCTTCTGGCATAACCTAGCTCGGCCCAACCTTTCCAAACACTCCATCCCACAGCACTTTAGCCATTTCACAATGAAGTAGTAGATGGTTCACTGATTCCGCTTCTTTCTTGCACATAAAGCACCAATCCAAAACAATCATTTCGCGCTTCCTCAAGTTATCTATAGTCTGAATATTCCCTATTGCTGCTGTCCATAAGAAAAAAGCCACCCTTGACGGAACATGAGCCTACCAAATCCTTTTCCAAGGAAAGCCAATATGGTGCTGATTTAGTATCACCTTATAATATGACCGAACTGTAAACTTTTTAGAGGCTGTTTGCCTCCAACATAGTTGGTCCCTCCCCTGTCTTCTTATCTCCACTGAATACAACAGTCTAAAAAAATCAGTAACCTCCTCTACTTCCCAATCCTGGGCAGATCTGGAGAAGCCTACATCCCAAAGCACCACTCCATTGGAAAAACCCATCACCTCAGAAACTGAAGCTTGCTTATTAGTCGCCAATCTGAAAACAACCGGAAATGCTCTAGACAATTCAATATCCCCACACCAAACATCATACCAAAATCTGATTTTTGAACCATCACCAACCGAGAAGTTAACTTGTTTTAGGAAGCAGCCCCAACCTTTCCTAATAAACTTCCATAGACTCACTCCATACGAATCCCTACACACCTTGGTACACCATCCTCCCCAATCACTACCATACTTTCGATCGATCACCCCCCTCCACAATGCTTCCTCTTCCTCATGGTATCTCCATAGCCACTTCCCCAACAACGCCTTATTAAAACTACATAAACTATGAATATCCAAACCTCCATCAGCAATCGGGCAACAAACTTTTTTCCAACTCACTAAGGGAGTTTTAGTCTCCTCTCCCAAGCCTTCCCATAAAAAATCTCTATACAATTTTTCAATACAGTTGGCCACACCAACTGGTAAAGGGAATAAAGAAAGGAAGTAGGTAGGGATATTAGAGAGAGTACTCTTAAGAGTAATCCTACCTCCTTTAGATAAATATGTCATTTTCCAAGCTGCCAACTTCCTCTCTATCTTCTCCACCACCCTGTCCCAAATGTGTTTGGCCTTAAAAGATGCCCCTAGCGGTAGTCCCAAATATTTTATGGGCAGAAAAGCAACTTTGCACCCCAGAAATTCTGCCAAGTGATGAATGTTATGGACCTCTCCCATCGATACCAACTCCGATTTACTTAAATTCACTTTTAACCCCGAGATGGCTTGAAAACACAGCAGGACAGCCCTCAAAACTTGAATTTGTTCCCCAACAGCCTTGCAAAAAATGAGGGTATCATCAGCGAAAAGCAAGTGTGATATTGTAGAAGGGCCATTAGAATTAGTTCCGACTGAAAAACCTGAGATAAATCCTGCTCCTACCACTGCCTCCACCATGCGACTCAAGGCCTCCATAACAATATCAAATAGGAAGGGAGATAAGGGATCCCCCTGCCTCAAACCTCTAGAACTCGGAAAATACCCACAAGGCTGCCCATTAACAAGCACAGAAGAGCGGACAGTTGAAATGCAATGGCTTATCTAGTCAAACCACTTATCTCCAAAGCCGCATCTTCTAAGCATATACAAAAGAAAATTCCAGTTTACATGATCATATGTTTTTTCCATGTCCAACTTACAAAGGACCCCGAAGCCCCTTCCCGCATGCAGCTATCTACACATTCTTGCAATCAACACCAAATCTATAATTTGGCGTCCTCTAACAAATGCATTTTGAGATTTAGAAATGATCTTCTCCATCACTTTGCTCATTCTATTTGCTAACACCTTTGAAATAATATTGTAGACACTACTTACCAAACTAATTGGGCGAAACTCCTTTAACTCCGAAGCACCCACTCTCTTTGGAATCAAGGCAATAAAAGTGGCATTCAAAGTCTTCTCAAACTTTTGAAACTCATAAAATTCATGAAATATCTTCATCACATCCTCCCACACAATCTCCCAATAATCCTGAAAGAATGCCATAGAAAACCCATCCGGCCCGGGAGCTTTGTCTCTCCTCATTCCACACACCACTCGATGCACCTCAAGCTCTTCAAACGGCCTCTCCAGCCAACTTGCTGAAAAATCATCCACCGCTGCAAAGTTCAATCCATCAATCTTAGGTCTCCAAGCTTCCGTCTCACTTAGGAGGGAACTAAAAAACTGTGCACAACATGCTATTGGATCTTGGCAAGTAAGGATAGCAGATTATTTTCAGTTCTTAACATCTCAATAGCATTGTTACATCTATGAGAATTAGCTATTTTATGGAAGAAGCTAGTGCACTTATCTCCCTCTTTAAGCCAAAGAACTCTCGACTTTTGCCTCCATGATATTTCTTCCCTCAAAAGAACCTCTTAAGTTCTATTTTTACTTCATTCTTCCTAGACAAACTCCCCTCGCTATCCCCATCAGCTTCCAAGGATTGAAACTCTTCCCAAAGGGCTTTTTTCTGCTGCTCAACATTCCCAAAAACCTCCTTATTCCATATCTTCCAATCAGCTTTTAAAGCTTTGAGTTTACTAGCCAAAACAAAACTAGGAGTCCCCTCAAACTGGTACGACAGCCACCAACTTTTTACCTTATCAACGAAGCCCTCCACTTCTAGCCACATATTCTCAAACTTAAAGTACAGTTTGCCCTCATGAATACCCCCACACTCAAGAATAATGGGAAAGTGGTCTGATCCTACCCTTGGAAATCGTTTTAGGCACAACTTCGGATAATGAGCTTCCCACGACGATGATACTAAAAATCTGTCCAATCTTGAACTGCCTCTAGAATTGGACCACGTATACTCACCCCCCACCAACGGCAAATCCAACAGTTCCAAGTCAAAAATCAGCTGTGAGAAAACCTCCATAGCTGTAGACATCGAAGATAGACCCTCCCGCTCACTTAGGAATCGAACTATATTGAAATCCCCACATATGCACCAAGGAAGATCCCACACAGAATACAACCCTGATACTTCATCCCACAGCAAGTTCCTATCCCGATCCCTATTGGGACCATATACACTTGCTAATGCCCATGACCACCCATCTTCCACGTTTCTTAATACACATGCCCCCAAGTAATCTCCAATGCACTCTTCTACCATCTCGACAACTCTACTATCCCACATGACTAGCACTCCACCAGAAGCACCCGAAGAGGCTAAATAAGTCCAGCCTACAAACGAACCTCTCCACAAGCTACTAATTACATTCCTGTCAACACTTTCCAATTTTGTTTCTTGGAGGCATACAAAATCGATCTTCCAACTATGAATAATGGACCTAATGCGGAGGCGTTTATTGACATTATTGATCCCCCTTACAGTCCAAGACATTATTTTAGGCTTCATTAACTGAAATAGCTTCCCTCCCCTTTGATCTGTCCCTCCCCGAAGTACCCTCCTTATTGTCATAATTAATAGAACAATGCAATCTTTTCAACTCCCACTTTTTTCTCACAGATGACTTCTCAACCGTGGATCAACCAGCTTTAATAGCAACTAAAAGTGCCCTCAATTGTTCTTCATAACCATCATAAAAGAGACCCACACAGCTTTGAATCTTCTCCACTTGTTTAAAAACCCAGTCTGAGGTTTCCTCGGACACAATCTGAAGATGAGTCATCTGTAATGGAGATGAACTACCCATCTCCTCCTCATAAACAGCTACTTCAAGTTGTGGGTCCGAGACCATCCTATCCTGCTCTTCCATTTCAGGCCATTCAAACTCAACCTGCCTGCTTCCTTCTAAATTCAAAAACTGTTTCAGTAAACAATTACCCCCTTCCACCATCCTCGTGTGAGTGACCATAGAGGTCAGAACCTCATTTTGTCCCTCAGCAGCCTCAACAATTTCCCCTGCCTCCCTTTCCAGAACATGGTGGACCAACACTAACTCACCCGAGGCTTCATTTGTGCCTATTGACTCTTTATGTGCCAGTGGTGAAAGCACCTATGCTATTATCGGCTCCGTTACATTGTCTCGGGACTGAGCCGAAATTGCCTTGCCTTTGCTCGCAAGAAATTTGCCTTTACTCGCGATTGACGTCGGGATCTCGTTATCTACCTCCATCGACCAAGTATGTGCAAGAGCCAAGACGATGATAGCTGAGCTAACGGCAAATCTGCCTAAGTTCACCCCTCCAACCTTCACGGACCCTGCTGCCAGCGACGACGGTGGCACTGACCCACCCGCCTTTGAGTCCGCCCAGAACTACGACTTCTTCCTCCACGCCAAACCTTTCAATTGGTTGGGCTCGGGCCCGATATTCTATTTAGACTGGGCCTTTCCATTAAGCCCCTGTTCCTGGCCCACACCCAACGCCTCAATCTCCATCTTCATAAGATCAGACTCAACCCACTCCCCAGGCCCAAACTCGACCCCATGGCTTCTTTACCCAATACGCACCGTATCATCCCTTTGACTTTAATGACCATCTCTTCCAAAGCAGCCTGCATATCCCACAAATCCTTCAAAACACATACATCATTTTGCCCAAACACGCCTCTACCATCACCCTCCCGCCTCTATACACCTCCCAAAACAGAAACTTCACCTACTCTATTTAGGTTTGCCGAAGCAAAATTTCTCACGTCTCAAGGTGTCTGCACAACCTCCATGTACGACCGAGCCAACGGGAGTGCTACTGTCGACGAAGATGGTAGACCTCTCCCCTGAGCACCTTTGTTACCCACCTCCCTCACGGCCACCGCAAGCTTCCTCCACCCCATTCCATCCCTTTCCCTAGGGATAAAGATAAAACTCCGACGCCCTCCTCCACTATACTCCACTAGGGCCAAGAAACTGCCACGAAAGTTAAAGGCCTTCTGCGCAATGTAGCCCCTGTTTCTATCCCTATAAGCAAAGTAATAGACCTTTCTCCCATGCTTAGAACATTCCTCCAGAGCCCTTAAGACCCAGCATGTTGTGTCCCAACCCAACCTCAAAGTTTGCGATCCTTTCCTCTCAGTGATAAGCACTTCATGCCCCTCTGCCTGTATCTCGAACACCTTCGATTCGATTGCTAAACTTCTCATGGAAGATATATTCTTCCAAGGTTGCAACAGACACCCCACCGTCAAGAGCCCACAACCACCATGGACTACGTGAACTTACTGAAGGAAATATTGTGTACAGAGAGAAAAACTAGAGAGAGAAAAGTTTTTTCAACCATTATTTTAAATAATATATCATTTAAATAATATGAAGTTTTCTAACCATTTTATTATTGATCGTTTTTTTTAATGAATAATTAATCCTTTTTTAATTGCCATAAAAAAAGACTATTCAATTTCCACTTCAATCATGAACCCCGTGTCTCTTACTCTTTTCCTCTCTCACACACACATTTCATCCTTATCAAATTTAGGGCTTTTTTCTATAACATACTAATTTACAAACCTATAACATATAATTTTCAAAAGCATGAGCTTTGCTCTTGTTGAGCCACGTCATCCACTCTTGCATTAAATAACGAGTTTGGTCATTTAAATTAAAATTTTTTAAAGGTCATGTAACTAAATACTAGAAAGTGGAATTTTAATATAATTTGCAAAGATTAAGCCACGTCATGCACCCCTACACTAAATGACCACGAGCATGGTTATTTAAAATAAAATAATTTCAAAGATCATGTAATTAGCTACTAGACATTTTGGAATTTTAAAAGTTCCAGAACACTTCATATTCTTTTCTCTATAACGCTTCATCTTCTTTGTCTATATCTTATTTATTACAATTAGTGATAGAATAATGTCACATTTAAAAATCTTCATAATTTGATTATAAACCGAATAAAAAATTAATAATTTTCCCATGCATGGCATGGTTGTGCGACAAGTTAAAAGGATGTCTAGCCTACATGTGAGAGGGGATTAGAATATAAATAAAATGATTAAATTTAGCTCTTCCCATCAGTGTAATCTTTCGGGATAAGTGGTTTTTAACAAGCAGAATATGTTGGAAGACAGAGAATAAGCCATATACCAGGTAACTGCGCTTAATTGACCTTAAGCATTCCCTCATATGCTCTGCTTTTGTACCAGACTTCACAGGCAATGAGGCCTGCAACATAAACACAAAAATAGTTTCATCCAGTAATTTCAGTAAAAACAAAAAAATATAAATTTTGAAATAAGATATAGCAGTGGTAAAATCTATAGATACTACTTTCAAAACCCGTACTTTTTTTCCCTGCAAAATAGGCATGGAAGGTTTTAATGCTTCAGGCCTTTCCGATGGCAATCCCACTCGAAACCCTCTTTCTACCTGTGAAGACATGTATATTTTTTTATTCACACAGAATCTAGAGAGTAGCATCAAACCTTGAATCAGTAATATTCAATTGAATTCTTAGTAAGGATCATGCTAAACCAGCTGCAAAGGATATAACAGTGATATGTTATGATGCTGTCTCAAATTTAGTGGCAATCTCAAACCAATCTTTTGGGCATGTGTTTAGTACATAAAACTATTGGTTTTTTAATGTTCCTGCTCATCTATAGGTCTTTAAGGTCAGAGAGAGAGAGGGAGGGAGGGAGGGGGAGAGAGAGAGAGAGATGTTACAGATATAATATAAATAATAAAATCTACTTATTTCCATTAACTTAAAATTTTGGGGCAAGTAATTATTTCACAAGGTATTAGAGTAGGGGTCCTAAGTTCGAACCCTAACTCTACACTTATAGCCATTTAATTAAATATTTCATGTGTTGGACTCACTTATTGAGAGAGAGTCTGGCTTCCAATCAGCTTAAGTTTTTGGGATAAATGCTGATTTCACAAGAGAGCTCATTGGGAAGGTCAGAGTTTGAGTGACCATCTCTGTACTCATCTTCCATCTTAGTGACCCTTTACATTTGTCTTTGCCCTCAGCTCAGATGCAGGTTTTAAGCAATACAGCACCAAATTTGTTCATGCTTTCTATGTCGAACATTGGCCATCTTTTTTTTCCTCTATTTCCACATTACCATTCCTTACTGTTTTATTATATATCTGATTGATGATACAGGTAACAAAAGCCAAAATATTGGATAGTGGGAGATATTTAACCATCGATATTTCCCAGTACTACTCTCATGTGAAGGCTCATATTCCCTTTCAGCTGCTCACCATTTATCCCAAAGGTCACTATTGGATAGCACAAGATTTGATGACGATAAAAGCACTACAACTATCTATATGCAATGTAGGAAGTATTGCAAATTGAGAAAAATCTGGCCACACTTCTTTAGTGGCAGTTGCTTACTTGGGATTACTGGCTTGCCCATCTATTTTTAAAACCTTGATCTTGTATTTCCCACCTAACACAATTAGCACAATGTACATCCACTGAATAGCAAAGCTACATGATGTATAGCGAGATTTTTCATCTTACTTCTTGTTTATGCCCTAAAATGTTCTGACATGACAATGAAATTCGTTCAGCATTAGAAATAACAAAACTGAGTCTCTCTAGTTGAAATCGAAAGGCCCTAGGTAAAAGGCTTTAAGACTAGGATATTGAAATATATCAAATATGATCTACTAGTCCAAAACGCTGATCTTTGCAGGTTATAGTCAGTATAGTGAAAGGTGGCCAAAATTTTCTCACACCTTATCCTGCTCTAGTTTCTGTAGAATTTTCTTCCTTGCTCTTTTCTCCTCCTCCTTTTCTGCTTTTTGTAGGGCTAAATAGCTGAAGAAACCAAATACAGATATGTGTACTTAAAGTTAGAGGAAAATACAATCCCATGTATCTAGAAAGGAAAAGGGATAAACAGATATGGAATTGCTATATAGAAAGAGCAATACTGGATTCGGACAGACCGTTTTCTTTCACTTTCTTCTGTAGTTCGCTTTGCCTCAGTGAGGTCCTTACTGGCTCGAATCCTCTCCTGGAACAATATAGCTATCTAGGTTACAATACAGAAATGTGTGGTGTCAAACAAGTACTTAAGAATTCCAAAATAAAACCAAAAGAGTTTGATCTGACAAAAACCAACCAATGTGGCTGCAATAAGATATTCTAACAGACAGCAAAGTCGTGGCATGTTCATAACGTAATCATGTCTATTAAGCTGAGAAACTCAATAATCATCTTAAAAGGAATGCTATTGCATTTATTATTTTAATAATGAAACTTCTATAAAAGACTCAAAGAGTAAACTTGTAAGAAAATTTCAAGTGTATAAGTAGAAAAGCTAGTATTAACCTTCATTTGTAAGATAGAAAGTTCTATTACTTTCCCAACTTCATCTCTTATGAACAAACAATCTGCAATGCATTTTAAGTTGTCAATTGAGCTTAAAAAATTCTCTTAAAGATATTGGCACCTTTTCTACTTATGTTCTAGAGCACTATATAAAATTCTCTGTCCTGAACCCCCCCCCCCCCCTCCCAAAAAAAAGCAATAGAAAAAGTGAGAAGAGATATGAGATCTCATGTCTTCTTTTTGGTAAGTGATATCAAATCTCATATCAACAAATAGAAACGGAAAGAAAAGTTGAGTAAAAAGCAAGATAAAGGAGTTATCATAAAAGGAAAGGGAAAAACCATAATTAGGCTAGGTGTTTTCTCATGTATACACTTAGTGTACTTGGTTATGCCTATTCATATTAATACATTTTTAGTTATAAAAAAAAAAAAACCGCATACCCTCTCCCTATGTCTTTCTAATTTCTTTTCTTCTTCTTCTTTCATCTTGTGTGCTCGATCCCTGAAACATGGCAAGATTAGTAATCAAGAAAGAAACCGGCCAGCCAGAAACAGTAGATGAGCCCAAAAAATTTCCAATGTCAAACCAGATTGAAACATAATACATATAAAGGTCAAAACTGGGAAAGAAGCTAATGGAATTTCTAGATGATAAGAAATAACGAGTATAAAAAATAAGATATGTTGCAAAGAAGCAGAAAAGGAAACCTTAGTTCCTGTGCCTTCATTTTCATTAGCTCTGTGATATGGAATGGTTGGGGAGTCTCAACATCAATGTCCACTGCTATCTGGGAGAAGTTGAACAATTCAAGCAAAGTAGTGACTATGTGCAAGACCAAAGATTCTTTAATGTCACGTGCAATATGTATCAACATTTGCACCCTAAAACCTTTCTCTCAACCTCCTTCTCAAAGAATGAGATCAAGCAACAAGGCTTGCAAGAGGCAAAGAACATTTTTCAAATCTCAAAAAGTACACACAAACAAACAACAAACTAACATAAAAGAAGACCATGTTCAAAAAGATTTGAGATAAAATGGAATGGATTGTTCCTTCTAAACTTCAGCTCTCACAACCTAATCAAACTCATCCACAAAAAAGTCATTTTAGGCCCCGTTTGGATAGAGAAAGTGTTTCATCTCATCTCATCATTAAAATTGTCCCAAATTCCCACACAAAATATAATAAACAATTCAATTTTTTCAAATTCTAAAACAAAAATAATATTTTAACAATATTTTATTCAACTTTCATCTAAAACCATCTCATCTCGTCTCACTATCCAAACCGCACCTTAATGAGAAAATCTTTTTTTATCATATGATCATGCTCCATATTATAAGGCATTGACTTTCCTGCTGAGCTTCTCATCCCTTTAATAGAAGACATTTACAAAGAATAGAGACAAGAAGGTACCATGCGACAATCAAAGATCTAAGGCGCATGAAATAGGCTTTCACTTTATGTTGCAGTTTTAGTTGCTAAATTTATTCTCATCATGATTGAAAACACGGTTGATATGAAAATCATGCCTCTTATTTACTGCTAGGGTGTGGGGATCAGGAGAGGGGTGTTATAAGAAATGATGACAAGAAAGCAAACAAACAATCAATCATACGATACAAATTTACGTGGTTTGGCAACGTACCTACGTCTACGGAGCTCTAGAGGATTTTATAATGCTGCGAAATCACACAATACACTTTGGGGAAAATTTTCACTATTCAGTTGGCCACACTGTTCATAATAAGCATATTTATAGGGTTACACGGCGGAAGTTCTAATTTTCATTTTTTTGCAATATTCGCTCAAGCGAAGTGTTGAGCGTGCCTCGAGCGAATTCTCTATCTGATGTTCGCTCGAGCGACCTGTTAAGTGAAACTCGAGCGAACTCTCTGTCTGATCTTCGCTCAAGCCACCCGTCGCGCGAACGTCGAGCAAACTTTCTGCCTAGTGCTTCCCAAGTCAAAAAATAGTTCAGCCCAAGCCTATGCTCCATGGCACAAGCCTCATTGCAAATCTGCTCAAAAACTGTAACAAATCCTTGTCGGGTTGAGTCATCAAGTCGGGCCGCCACAACAATAAACCAGACTCCACAAACCCAACAAGGGGGAGAGGGGCAAAGGGTTGGGGGAGAGTAAAAGGAAAAGAATAAGCATGATAAAAGCCATATTAGTTGATAAGGACAGAAAATCAAAATAGGGATGTCATCAAGAATCAACACTATAGAAATCCCTATGTGATGTCAGAAAGGAACACAATCAAGATGAGAAAGCATACCAAGGGAATCTGGTCAATATCTGCATCGTTCTCATGCTCAATCATCCAATTTACAGATGCCTCTATGCTAGAATTACCTTATTAACAGAAACAATTATGTTCACAATTAGGAAAATAGCACAACTGCAAATAATGACTCTGAAAGACAAGTAACAATATTCCCTATCAACAAGAATGCTTAGAAGACCAGTCCTCAAAGCTAGAATTCCTTTTGGGATCAACAATCAAGAGAGCATGCCATAGTATCAGATCATCATCTCCAGCCTTTTACATGAAGTGCTTTCTTCATATACAACTTAAGTGTCCTTAGCTATGCTAGATAACTTCACTAGCAACATCACTAGATAGGAGTGCATACCAATGGGAACCAGGCAACAATTTACTACTGCTATGCTCTTATGGTGCATGCTAAATCACATGCTGCAGCATTGAACATGGCCTCACCCCTACCTAGAATTCACATTGTGGCCTCCCAGACCAACATCATGGAAACCCCATTAATTGATCAGCATTATGTTGCAGTTATATTTCTCCTTGAGTCACATTCATGCAAGGTTTGGAAACCACACATCAACATCAGACACACACATGGTATCTGCCATAAATTGCTCACCAGAATAATGAAGAGCTCGTACTGCCCGTGCTTTAGGAAATCCCATGTCTTCAAGTTCTTCAAGCATTTTGTTGTTTACTTTTGGAACAGCCATTTCTACAGGCATATATATGACACCTGAAAATCATGGAACATTAATCTTGCCATAAAATCATATACCAACCAATCTTCCATTTATTAACTTTGCAGAATCATAGGGCATAGCAAGCAGATTCCCACCTTTACATCTTCTAAGACATTACAAAATAATTAGACGTACATGTTGCAGAACATAGAATAAAAAAACTTGGTTTTGAGAGCCATAAATTGTAAAAAGTTCACAACTCAAGCAGCTGATTCAAATAAAAGGCACTTACACTCACATCACATACACAAAGGAAGAGATAATATGCAGTTACAGCTGAAGCTAAGATTAAAATACATTCAATTTCGATCTACAAGTCTAAAGGGGTGATAGAACTAGCTGCCCATGCAAAGCACCTTGAATGATTAACTGGTAAAGCTAAGAGAACTAGGATCTCCTCCTGCAGATAATCACTATGGCATGAACCACCCCCCCCCCCACTCCGGCGCATAGATTAAGCAATCGTCTCTGCGTCCAAAGAAGGCCTTTTAATCCTTGACTGAAAATCATACATATATCATTTCCCTTCGGCCTTCGTTTTGGTTGTTGCCAATAAAACAAAAAAAAAAAAGACATTTAGATTCCTCTATCTTATGCTTTCTATTAAAGCAAAAAATTAGCAAACCACCCATAAAATTCGAATATCTAACATTTCCCATCATTCGAATCATCCCGGTTTTCAGGGTTTCCCAAATACAGAGCGAAAAGGCTCAAACTCCAACATTTTCTAGAATTTTTCTCGAGCAACCAAACTAATGAATTAGATAGCACTCACAATTACCCAGGCATATTAAATAAATGAGAAATTCAACGAATACCGAGTTGGATCGGCGAGGATTGTGGCGGAAAAGGAAGATGAACAGCTGAGCAGAGAGGCTTTGAATGATTTGGCAAAATGGGGACGAGAAGCGAGGTATATGTACGTCAGGAAGGTTCAATGGGAACCTCATCGAAGCCCTGTAGTCTAAGCAATCACGAAAATGGAGTACCATTGTTGGAGGAAGGAGGAGGATTCTTTGCTGATTTAGCATTCTTATTCTTGTATTTATACCTTTCCACAACCCTTCCTCTGTGGCAAGAAAAGAAATAGAAAATTGTGTTGCTTAGGGCATCTTTAGGAAACAATTGTTATTAATTATTTTTAAACTATTTCACTATTTTTTATAAATTATTTTATTTCTATTTATCAACAGTTTTAACAAATATTTTAAAATATTTTTAATATCTAAACCAACTTACCTCATTTGTATTCACAACTCATCTCAATTCATCTCACTACTATTTACTATTATTCAATAATTTTAACTCACAAATTTTACTATTATTTACAATTCATCTTACTACTATTCACAACTCATCTCAACTCATCTCAACTCATCTTCGAATCCAAACGACACCTTTCCTAAACATGTCTCTCGTGCGGTCGTGCCACGTCTTCTATTTTCTCACACTTCCTAAATGCAGTCTAAGAGCACTCTTAATTATTTTTAAAATTTTTTATTTAAAATACATCATCAAAATTTACTTTTTTATATTTTAACTAACGAATTTTACATACCATACATAAACTTATTTATTTTTAATATTATTTATTTATTTCTTAATTCTTTATTCATTTTAAATATTTTTCTAACTACCACTTAATTTATAATATTCTCATAGCTTTCAATATTTATCATATATTAATGTGAACACAATACCTCTGTTGCCAAAATAACATCAATAGCATATCAGAAAGAAAATAAAGATGAAAAGAACTCATTCATCTTTTTCTTTTTCCTTTTTACTTTGTATCTTTTTATGAGGTTTTGAAAACTTTTTAACATGACTATTTTTATTTTTATTAAAATAGATTTTCTAAAAATATTATAATTTTTTCATGTTTTATAAATAAAAAAATAAATGTGAGAAGTATAAAGAAAGATAAAAAACTGAAAGAAATAATAAAAAATATATATTTATGTAAATGAATAGTACATATTAAAAATAGAGAAATACTTTAACTCATATATATTTTGCATTGATTTTACATAATGTAATGGAAGCCATATCTTGACATATTATTCTCTATTTTACAGAAAATTGCGAAATAGAAAAGCCATTGAGAGTGCTTCAAGAAAAGAGATGAGAAAAATAATAAAGGCACAATATTTTTTACAATACTTTATATAATTATAATTTAAAATGATGAGTACTTTTATAAAATACTTTATAAAAAACATATTACTTTATAAAAATACTCTCCTTTAAAAAATAATTGTGAAATATATTGTAAAAAGTTATTGTGAGGGTATCTTACTGATAAGAAAATCATATAAAAAAATTCATTTTTAACAGTAGACTCCAATATTTTTTTTAAAACAGTGCACAAAATTTACACATTTTAAAATTATATTTAGCATTCAAGAGGCAAATATGTTTTTATTTTTTTATGAGTAACTCTTGTTAGTTATGCAAGTCTCGTGCATGCTATATCTAAAAAAATATATTTCACCATAAAAATATGATTTGTTTATGCTTTTTTCATAACGAGATCCATTTTTTAACAAAATATTATACAATATTTGTACATATAAAACTTGTACAAATTATTATGCTGTTTAAATAACAAAATTTTAGTGAAGCTAACATGGTACAAAATATGGGTGTTTTTTTTTTTGTATTTACACAAGGGTTGTTAATTATACTTCAATTGTCAAGATTTTGAGTTCAATTCTCATAACTGTTTTTTTATAAAAAGCATTTCATAACTCATTTGATTTTTTGGATTGCGTATTCACGTTACTCATTTTTCTTAAAAATATAAAATAAAATAAACCTCTTGAGACGACAGGAAGCACCAAACTTGCCGCAATTGATTTTTTTTTTTTCTTTTAAATAAGTTTAATGACATATTTGGTCAAAAGAGGGTGGACTGGGCCTTTAAAAATCTTTTTGAAGTCCAAAAATCTCTCCACATGAAATTTGCTTGAAAACTTATAAAGGATGATTCTCTTTGGTCAAAATTTTTTCAGGGCTAAGTATGTTACACATAATCATAGTTCTCTGATTCATCCAAACAAAGACACTAGATTTTAGAGAATGATCATTTCTTGTATGCCAGAGGTGCTTAGAAATTCCAAATGGCATATTAAAGATGGTAACATCTCTTTTTGGAGAGACGCTTGATTAAATGATGGCCCTCTTTGCTATAGTCTATCAATCACAAATTTTCCTAACATTCGAGTGAAGGATTTCAAGTCGGAAAATGATTAGGATTTTGATTTTCTTCAAAGAGTTTTGGGTATGGAGCAAGCGGAGGTCGTCCTCCAAATGCTTGGTAGAAATCGAGAAGGAGAATATATCTTGGTGTGGAAAGGCAACTCGGATGAGAATTTCTCCACTAAAAGTGCTTGAGACATCATTCGAGTACAAGCTCCTAAACTTCAGTGAACAAAATGGGTTTGGCACTCTTGTTTACCAAAACATATTTTTGTTATGGTGTGGAAAGCTTTTAGTCTTGCTCTTAGTGTAGATGATCGAGTCAAAAAGACTGGTATTCCTATTGTTTTGATTGTTGTGTGAATGGTGGTTATGAAGACTAAAATCATGTTTTGGCAACAAGTTGAATTTGCTATGAAAAAAAGCAAGTGTACTTGTGGGTATTCCTTATGTTCACAACGTTGGCAAGAGATTGTTGCATGTGGCTTCAAAAGCTACAAAAAGATCACAAATGGGACAGCTGATGGGTTTAATTCCTCTCATCATCACCTGGAGGCTTTGGTTGCGTCGGTGTACAAACTGCATGGAGGGTATTCTTGAATCTAGTGCCTCGGTTTGGAGGTCTATTCAATTATGGGTTGGTCGAGTAGGAGAAAAATGATCTGCAGGTGCTTCTCTCTCGCATAGGGATGCTCAGATTTTACAAAGTTTTAATATTCCCATTAAAAAGCCAGTGAATAAGAATGTGTAGGTTGTCAAATGGTTAAAGCCGATGGAAGGGAAATTAAAAATGAATGTAGATGGTAGTTCTTTAGGCAACCTAGGGAGGGCAGGTGTTGGGGGTGATTATAAGCTCAAATGGTGATATGATTCGTGCCTTTGCGGTGCATATTGGACATGGTACAAATACATTTGCTGAAGGAATGGGCTTATTACATGGTTTGCAGTTAGTGAAGATGTTGGGCTCAGTTAATGTAGATCTGGAGATGGACTCTATGCTTATGATTCAGTGGGTGGAAAAACCAAGATGTGGCCATTAGTACTTTGAAGACTATTGGGAGGAGATATTAGATCTTTTGTAGGGGTTGAACTACTCTATTTATCATGTCTATAGGCAAGATAATTCGCCAACAGATTTTTTGGCACGCATGGGAGCTGAGGGATTTAGCGGCACAGGGAATAATTATAATGATATTCCACGTTTTTTAAAATGTTTGCTTAAAACGGATAAGATGAGTCTTCCTTATTTAAGAGTGGCTTAAGTCATAGGTTGGGTTTGTTTGTTTTTAACTTGTAATTGTTGATTTTGTTTTATTGATAATGTCCTTGTAACTACGGTTTTCTTCCGTCCTCCCCCCCACCCCAAAAAAAAATAAAGGCAAGTTTCACTTATTTAAAAAAAATAAATATAAAATTTATATAATAAAATGTTCTTTTTTAAAAAACAATACACAATGTTTGTGAGCCACAGTATTTCAACGGATTTGTTGAGAACTGTAGCATTGACCAAACTTATTTGACTAATTTATTCTCTCTCATCTTTCCTCTCCTACAACTTAGGCCTCGTTTATTTTCACAATCATTCTCATCTCATTTCATAATTTTATCTCATCTCATATAATCATTATAATTTTTTCAATTTTTCACACAAAATAAAATAATTTAACTTTTTCAAATCCAAAAATAAAAATAATATTAAAAAATAAATTTTAACAATATTTTATTCAACTTTTAACTTTTATCTTAACTCATCTCATATCCTCTTATCTGCAAAAATAAATAAGGCCTTAGTTTATAAATAATATATATTGAACCCTAAAAACAAAGCTTTTTTTATATTTGTAAATAAAAAAGTTATCGATTTTGACAACTTTTTTTATTCTTTGCTGATTTTATTTTTCTTCACAAACCCATAGATAAGTATCTTTGCATGCATGATCACTCTGTTATTTGTAAACATGAAGGACATCGACACTTGAAAAAAACTGCAAGAAACATGTTGAATAAAATAAAATAAAAAAAGAGTTCATAAAAAGCATTTACAATATGGATAGTGTGAATGGAGTTATTCCCTGGAATAGACCCAAGCCCAGGCCCAGACCAAACATGGGATCCGGGCCGGGTCATGTATACATCGAAGGCCCAGATCAAAGGGATGAGTAGATAGAAAAATCATAACAAAACGTGTGGCAAGGAAGACAGCCTGGAAACCACTAATCAACGAAAATATGTGCTCGCCGACTGAAAATATTGCCACTCAGACATGACAGGCAAATAAGCTTAGAGAAGAAGACATGCCGCATTAATGAGATGGGAGAAACCTAGGAAAGAAAGCATGCCACATTCAATGCTACTCAAAGCTCGGAACACTCCCGTCAAACCTAAGTGCCTTATAGCACGGTGAGTAGGCGACATGAATATACAATCTCCTACAGAGCAACACCCCATTACCATGGAGACCAGACCGACAGGTATAAATAGATGTCTCCTACAATCGATGATAAGGTTAACATTTTACATACATTTCTACTGCTTTCTCTCTTTCTCTCCTACATTGAAACTAACTTGAGCATTAAAGGTACCATGGATCCTGAGGTCTCCATCTCTTCTTTGTAGGGAAGAATCTGAGCATTGTGTCCTGAGCACTGTCAACGTGGAATCGTCCAAGCCTGCGAAACACGACATTAACAGTGGCGCCATCTGTGGGATATATGTTTCCCATAAATAGCATGTCCTTCTGTATGTTGATGACAACACACTCTCAGAGCTTGCGACGTGAAAAGGCAAGATCCGAAGCAATGGAAGGAATACTCAATGAACAGGCTGCAACCATACAGAAACTTATGGACGAAATGGAAACCCTTTGTCGAGAGAATGTTGTCCTACGAGGGGGTGACGGGGAACCAGAAGGAGATCAACAAAGTCATCACTCTGAGATTTGCCAACCCCCCAACGCAACATTGGCGAAGGAAGAATGACGAAGGGTGGACCTCCAGATCCAAAAGCTCCAAAACAAGTGTGATAAGGTGGCTAAGCAGATAGGCCCAGCATCAAATGTGGATCAACTTCTCATCAGCGCTGAGCTACCATACAGCCCCGAGATTATGGCGGTACCTTTACCTCCGAAATTCAAAGTACCACAGATGGACGCATATGACAGGTCAAAAGATCCCTTGGAACATCTAGAAACTATCAAGGCCTATATGACCCTGCACGGTTTCCCTAGTAAGGTCGCCTGCAGACCATTTCCCCTTACGTTGAAAGGAGCGGCACGAGCTTGGCTTGGGTCTCTACAGCTTAAGACCATCATCAACTTCAACGAGTTAGCTCGTCTCTTTTTAACTCAGTTCATGGCCAGTTGAAAGAGGATGAGACTTGCTGTCTACCTTCTAACTGTAAAGCAGAGGGACGATGAGAGCCTCAAGTCATACCTCTCTCGCTTTAACAAAGAGCGCATGACGACGGATGACCAAGATGAGAAAATTACATTGGCAGCATTATTAGGGGAGTCTGGCCTCGCAACCCCTTCATGAAGGAAATTACTCGAAAGACCCCAACTTCGCTAAGGGAGTTCATGGACCGTGCATACAGTTTCATAAATGCTGAGGAAATACTCCGAGCGCTGATGGCTCCCAGATAGACTGAAATGTAAAGAGTGGACAAAAGGGCTAATGACCAGAGCAAAAGGCCAATCCGAGAAGAGGACAACAATTCTCCCATGAAGCAAAGTGAAAGGAAAAGCGAATTTCCTATGAGAAAGTCATGCCACGCCTACATTCTAACCTAGTGGTAGAAATTGAGAAAGGACCAAACTCTCAAGACAACCAAAGACGGGATTCGGCTTATCCTACATATTGCACCTACCACAAGACTGGAGGCCACCGAACCGAAGATTGCTTCACCAGGAGGCAAAATATGGAAGAAATGGAAGCTCATATAGACCAATGTGGTCATGAGAGACGTAGCCAACAACGAGACGATCATTGGCGTCCTAGGAGAAGTAGAACCTCTGCCCAGACAAGCAGAAGCCCTGCCCAGAGAAATAGGAGTCCTACCCGGAGAAACAGGAACTCTGCTAGGAGAAGAACTATAGGTCGGCACCGAGCAAGTCTGCGTCGGGAGAGCCAGAATAGAAGAGAAGCCCCGATAGGTGAGATACGTACAATAGCTGGAGGATATGCTGAAGGAGGGACTACCTCATTAGCACGAAAGGCCAATGCCAGAAAAGCCAGGCATGAAGAAGTGTCCCCTACCCATAGGTCAGCCTCTGGTGCCAAGGGCCAACCAAGAGAGCACTTTATAACTTTCAATGAGAAGGACAAAGAAGGCTTGCTATGCCTCCATGATGACGCCCTGGTCATAATGAAGCAAATCGCCAATTATTTGACAAGGAGAGTGTCGATCAATAATGTCAATTTTGTCGACATCCTATTCTGGGAGGCGTTTATTTAGATGGGGATCACGCCAGACCAGCTACGCCCAGCGCCAACTACCCTCAAAGGCTTCATCGAAGACATGGTCCAACCTATCAGAGCGATCACTCTATCCGTCTTGGCCGGAACAACCCCCAGAACATCCCTCATGGTAGACTTCCTTGTGATGAAAGTCCCCTATTCCTACAACGCAATTCTCAGACGTCCTGCCCTGAATCACATGAGAGCGGTAACTTCCACATACAACCTCAAAGTAAAATTTTCAACTCCATCTGGGGTGGGGGAAACGCATGGTGAACAGAAAATCGCAGGAGACTGCTATAAATGGGAAATGAAACCCGAAGTAATAGAGGTCCGAACTCTCAAAGAAGACCAAGAAGCAATCATCCTACCCCCACCCCTAGAACTGACTGAGCTGAACAGAGAAGTAAGAGCTGAAGAGGCCCTACGGCAGGCAGAGCCTAATGAACCCTTGGCCCTAGTGCCAGTGGATCCAGGAAAGCTGACGTGCACAGTTCGAATGGGGACTAAGATGGCCATCGAGCTGAGCCAGACCATGAGACGACTCATCGCCGAACATCAAGACGTGTTTGCATGGAGCCACAAAGAGATGCCTGGAATTGATGTGTCCATCATCAAACACCACCTCAGCATGGACCCCAAGTTGAAAATGATTAAACAAAAATGCCGCAGTTTCAACGCAGAGAAGTATGCAGCCATCGCTGAGGAAGTGGATCGTCTTCTAGCCGCGGGGTTCATCAGAGAAGTATATTACCCCGAGTGGCTCTCCAATGTTGTCTTAGTAAAAAAAGTAAGTGGAAAGTGGAGGATGTGCATAGACTTCATTAACCTAAATAAAACCTGCCCAAAGGACAGCTTCCCCTACCAAGGATAGATTTGATAGTAGATTCAACAGCAAGATACCCCCTACTCAGCTTCATGGATGCATACTCAAGATACAACCAGATCATGATCCACCCAGATGATGAAGAAAAGACTGCATTCATCATTGACTGAGGCCTCTACTACTACAAAGCAATATCATTCGATCTCAAAAATGCAAGAGCAACATACCAGCGATTGGTCAACCGAATGTTCAAATATCAAATCGGGCGGAATATGGAAGTCTACGTAGACAACCTTCTAGTTAAGAGTAAGCCAAATATCCCCGAACATAAATGTTAGCATTCGCATTGGTCATCGCCGACAAAACACTAAGACCAAATTTTCAAGCCCACCAAATAAAGGTACTCACATATATCCCACTGAGAAAAATATTACAAAAACTTGATATATCTAGCCAAATGACTAACTGAGCGATCGAAATGAGCAAGTTCGAGATCAAATACCTCCCTCTTACTACAATTAAAGGACAAATATTGACAGATTTTCTGGCTGAATTCTCAGACTTTTCGGAAGAGATAATCATTACACTCCAAGGCAAACCTTAGCAAGTCTACGTCGACAACTCATTCTGTCGGGCCGAAGGAGGAGTAGGAGTGCACATAATCAGGGAATCCGAAGAAGAACTCAACTATGCGCTCAAGCTCGGCTTCAAAGCCACCAACAATGAGGCCGAGTATGAGGCATTACTTGCTGGCTTG
Source organism: Juglans regia (assembly GCF_001411555.2). Lineage (NCBI taxonomy): Eukaryota > Viridiplantae > Streptophyta > Magnoliopsida > Fagales > Juglandaceae > Juglans > Juglans regia. The sequence continues at coordinate 10,857,000 of NC_049910.1, forward strand.
GCAATAGCCAAGTCGTTAGGCGCTGCTGAGGTCGAAGTAAAGGCTGACTTCAAGGTGGTAGTCAGCCAAGTAACGGGACAGTTCGCTATTAAAGGAGAAAATTTGAAGAAGTATCTCCAACGAGTAGGAGAAGAACATGACATCTTCCAATATTCCCATGTACAGCAAATCCCGATGGGAGAAAACCTAAAAGCAGATCGACTAGCAAAAGTTGCCTCAAACCAAGAAGAAACACCTCTTCCAGATCACACCACAATCTGGACAATTGACATACCAGCCATTGGGATTGGAATGTCTATGGTCCAGCTATTACAACCCCCAGAGTGGATCATCAACATTATAAAATTCTTTCAGGAGGGACTTGTTCCAGACGACCGAGAAGAGGCAAGAAAGATCAGGAACAGAGTGACTCGCTTCACATTGGTGGAAGGAATCCTGTATAGGAAAGGTTTCACCGAGCCCCTTCTGAGATGCATCTCATCTGAGCAAGCTCAATATGTACTGGCCGAAGTACATGAAGGAGTATGCAGAAACCAATCTGGCAGAAAAAAACTCTAACAGCACGAGTTGCACAAGAAGGATAGTATTGGCCTAACTCCCTCAAAGATGCGAAGCACTTGGTGAAAAAATGACCCAAGTGCCAAGTACACGCACCTATTCCCCATTATCCTCCTGAAGAGCTCACCTATTCCCCATTATCCCCCATCAACATTATAAAATTCTTTCAGGAGGGACTTGTTGTAGACGACCAAGAAGAGGCGAGAAAGATCAGGAACAGAGTGACTCGCTTCACATTGGTGGAAGGAATCCTGTATAGGAAAGGTTTCACTGAGCCCCTTCTGAGATGCATCTCATCTGAGCAAGCTCAATATGTACTGGCCGAAGTATATGAAGGAGTATGCGGAAACCAGTCTGGCAGAAAAGCTCTAGCAGCACGAGTCGCACAAGAAGGATAGTATTGGCCTAACTCCCTCAAAGATGCGAAGCACTTGGTGAAAAAATGACACAAGTGCCAAGTACACGCACCTATTCCCCATTATCCTCCTGAAGAACTCACCTCCCCCTGCCCTTTCACACAATGGGGGCTTGACCTCATTGGTCAGCTCCATGGGGGCAAAGGAGGGGTAAAATTCGTTGTAGTGGCAGTCGATTACTTTACAAAATGGGTGGAGATAGAAGCCCTAGCAATGATCACAACACGAGCGATTACAAATTTCCTTTGGAAATCTATAATCTGTCACTTCGGAATTCCCCAAAGTTTCATATCAGACAACGGACGACAATTTGATTGCTCCCATTATCGAGAGTGGTGCTCAGAACTCATAATCAAAACTAAGTATTCATCTACAGGACACCCGCAAGCGAACATACAAGTAGAAGCCACCAACAAGACATTACTCAACATCCTGAAGAAAAAACTAGGAAACCAAAAAGGGAGATGGGCCGAGGAAATCCCTAGCTTACTATGGGCATACCAAATGTCAATAAGGACCCCTACAAGGGAAACGCCTTTCGCCCTCGTTTATGAGACCGACGCCATAGTACCAGCGAAGGTGGCCATACCCACGTACCAAGCACAACAATACAACCAAGAGCGCAACGACAAGGGGTTGAAAGAAAACTTAGACTTCTTAAAAGAAAGGCGAGAGGAAGCAATAAGCCAAACGACGACCAATAAACAAAAGGTTGAACGATACTTCAACAAATGAGTGCGGCCTTGAAACTTCAAGATAGGAAACATGGTCTTGAAGCAGACGAGAGTCACCACCCAGTAAGAAGGTAAACTAGGCCCTCAATGGAAAGGGCCGTACTTAGTAACAACAACCGGGAAGCCTGGCTCTTATTCACTTAAGGATCAAGAAGGTCATGAACTACCCCACCCATGGAATGCTGAGTACTTAAGGAAATATTTTGTATGAAGGTCATAATGCCACCCCACAGTGTTAAGATAGATACTTGTCAATAAAAATTTTATGAACTAACTCCAATGTTCTATTCTCCTATCCCCTGCTGTCAAAAATCCAAACAGATAAAACTCAATCTCTTGTTGCCTACAATGCATTAGCTAAGGACCAGAGTCCTCGGGATTTGCCCTGAATAATAGCCAGTCGGAACACAAATCAGTCCCTAGATTGGATTTGTCAGCCTTTGCAGGGTACAAGTTTAGTCTCTTGATTGGCCACGAAGTATTGGTTAAGGACCAGAACTCTGAACTCTGAACTCTGCTTGAACAATAATCACTCAGAACACAAGTCTCTTGACTTGCTGACCTTCGTGTCAGGTTGTTGTCTGCGATGTATTGGATAAGGACCAGAGCCCCTGAGCTCTGCCCTGAACAACAACCAATAGGAATATAAGTCAATCCCTAGATTGGACTTGCCGCCTTTTCGAAGTACAAGCCCAGTCTCTTACCAGAGCCCTGAGCTCTGCCCGAACGATAGCCACTCGGAAGACAAGTCCATTGACTTGCTGACCTTTGTGTCAGGTTGCTGCTTGTGATGCATTGGCTAAGAAATAGAGCCATCGGACTCTACCCTGAATAACAGTCAGTCGAAACACAAGACAGTCCCTAGATTGGACTTGTTGGCCTTCACGGGGTACAAGCTCAGTCTCTTGATTGGTCACGATGTATTGGCTAAGGACCAGAGCCTTAAGCTCTACCCAAACACTAGCCACTTGGAACACAAGTTCATTGACTTGCCGACCTTCGTGCTAGGTTGATGCCTGCAATGCATTGGCTAAGGACCAGAGCCCTCAGACTCTGCCTTGAACAACAGCCAGTCGGAACACAAGCCAGTCCCTAGATTGGACTTATTGGCCTTCACGAGGTACAAGCTCAGTCTCTTGATTGGTCACGATGTATTAGCTAAGGACCAAAGCCTTAAGCTCTACCCAAACACTAGCCACTCGGAACACAAGTCCATTGACTTGCCGACCTTCGTGCTAGGTTGATGTCTGCAGTGCATTGGCTAAGGACCGGAGCCCCAGGGCTCTACCTTGAACAACAGCCAGTCGGAACACAAGCCAGCCCCTAGGCTGGACTTGCAGACCTTCGCAGCAAACAAGCGCAGTCCCTTGACTAGCCACAAGAAATCAACTATGGATCAAAACTCATGAGGAGCACAAGTCAAAGAGTTATCGAAAGAGGCAAAAGAAATAAAAGGAAACGAAAGGAAAGGAAAAGTGGTAAAAATAAAATGCAACAAGGAGAAGGCAAAAACCATACAGCCAGGTACACAAAATCATTTTATTATTCACACAGGACTACAAGAAGAAAATTACATCATCAAGTTGCAAAGATACAAGAAGAAAATTACATCATAAAGTTGCAAAGATACAAGGAAGAATTTGCATTGAGACAACAAGGAACAAAAAGAAAACTTGACGAGAAGGAATATGGCCTGGGCAACTCCATATTGCAGCATCTGGATCCCCATCCACGCTTCTAGGGGAATGAAATGAGTTCGAGGTCTTCAGTTGTGGGTGGTTTGATGGGGTACGTGATTGCTGAAGCAACAACGAAACAACTCTGAAAGTCAGAATGTTTCGGAGTTAATTTCTACATTGAGAACTGTCTACCGGGCGAAAAGCCGAAAACAACTCTGAAAGTCAAAATGTTTCGGAGTTAATTTCTACATTGAGAACCGTCTACCGGGCGAAAAGCCCTCCTCCACTGCCACCACCATTCCCCAAATGTTCTTGCCCTTCTCTGCTGTGAACAAGCAGGCAGCGAGTTCGAGTACAGATCTTCGAAGAGATTCTGATATCCATAAAAGCTTTTGAAGTTGAGCCCCGTAAGCAAAGGGACAAGAACAAGCTAGACACAATAAGCAAAAGGGCAATAACAGGAAGGATGGGCGACTTGAATCTTCGATGATCAAACTGCCATATCCAATGATAGCATGAACACCACAAGAGGATTTGTCATCCACTAGGGTGTAAAGATGCCAGGAGATATTGGAAGTCACATAATGCATGTGAAAAGACAAGCAAATAGAATGAATTCCTCAAGAAAATGATAGGTCCTTTTATAGGCAGGGTTGACGTTTGGCATGTCAAGGCATCATAACTCCACAAATCGCCCCGAGTAGCCACGTGTCCCCTCCAGGAAACCATTAATCATAACGTGCAAAAGTAAATGCAGAATCGGCGCATGACTATCAGTACAACATACATAATTAATGAATAAGTTAATGCAGAGTTAATGCAAAATTAACGCACAATCGTTAGGTTAATGACAATCAATGCACGAAGACCGAAAATGCGTCATTCAATGTGACTTCGAAACTGGCAAAAAGTTGATAAAGAATAAAGCCATGACGCAGTAATTGAAGGGATGTCATTTAATGCGAAAGCATAACTGACGCTAAGTTGCCACGTGTGCAAAATACAAATTCGGCAAGCAATCACGTGAATAGGAAGTTTGACAAGTTAGAAAGAATAAACTCTTCCCAGACACGTCCGAAAAAAGTTGAGCATAATAATTATTGGGATTCGTTTCCATCAACAGTATATCCTACTTAGTTTCCATCAAACAAAAATGAAGGGTGCCCTGCTCGGTTTCATTCCCGACAAGACAACGTGCACTGCTCGGTTTCTAACTATTGCCCGACCCAGCCTGAGAGGAAAAAGGAATGGAAGCAAAGTAAGCAAGAGGATCAAAGAGAGAGGACAAATAAATTCGAAAAGTAGGAAAAAAAGACAAAACATGAAACTAAAACTCAACCATACTCAAACAAAACTTAAGGTATATTCATGTACATATTTGTTGAATTACACTAAAAATCCATGCAGGCCTGGAAACAAAAAGATATACATAGGAGCTAAAATTATGGGGGAGCATCGCAAAAGGCTAGAGGCATCTCCTATATGTCCATGGTCAGCATTTCACGATAAGCTTTGTAGTTCGGAGGAAGTGTTTGAAGATTAAAGGTGCGAAGGCCAGTCTCAAGGTTCTCCATCAGTTGATCTCGTAGGCGTTCAAGACCTTCTCTGTACCCGTAAATCCAAGCGTCATTATGGAGGGCAGGAGCCAATCTAAGTTGGGACTCAAGGAGATATGCCCATTGCCGCGCAACATCCAAAGAAGACTCCAAACGAGCAGCCTCGAGCTGAAGCTGCCGAGCAGAGGTCCTTAATTTATCCTCCGACATGGTAATCCCGATGTACTTGTAGAATATTCGAGAATGAACCTCCTCAATGCACCTTTTCCTCCTTGCTAACATCTCGACGGCCCAGTGGTACTTCTTCAGCTCTTACCGGGCAGACTCCAACTCATGCTCCAGCTTCCCAACCTACGCCTAGGCATTCCCACTTTCAGAAAGAAAGAGATTGAACCTTTTCTGAAGATCGTCGAGCTCCTTCCTGGTGGAGTGCGACTCCCAGGCCTTTAAAGCGGTCTCCAGATCCTTCTCCTTGATTTCCAGATCTTTAAAATGGATCTCTTTATCCTTGAGCTCAATCTTCAGGCCCCTCGCTTGTATCTGACGATCCTTCGCCCTAATCTTCTGATCCTTCACCTCGAGCTCCTTCCTTTGAGCCCGAATCTTCTGACGGTAGAACTCAATGTCCTCTAACAAAGAGTTACGTTCCATGGATAGGTTGTGGAGATCGTCACTCAACTTTTTTCCCTGCAGGTGCATGAGGGTGTTCAGTACTTTTTGAGCCCTAAACTCCTCCTTAATAGGGTTTATACTGATCGGCGGCCTGAAGATCGGAAAAAATGAAGTTATAAACAACAACGGAGGTTAGAAACCAGCTAAACAATGGAAAAAAGATACACTTACTTTGACAAACAGAGATCTAAACTTCCGAGCTTGCGCTGCAATTGACTCATCCCTAGCCTTCTCAAAACCTGGCCTTGTTCCCTGAGGCTTAGCTCCCCTAGTAGGAAAAGGAGATCCTACGCACACCAACGGCAGATCGACCCGAGGAAGCACGAACGGAAGGCCAAAACCCTCCCCACCTTGAGCAGAAGTTTCACCCTGGGGAGCCTCAGAACGGTCATAACCATTCTCGATCTGGGGGGAGGCAGGAGAAGAACTATCCTCCATTAGAATGACGTCTACACAGCTCAGAGAATCTACCTCAGTTTGAGGAACCGAAGATTCTTGGGTCAAATAGTCGACAGGACACGAGACAATAATAAAAGAAGAAGAAGTCCGAACGAAGGATACAAGAACAATTACCTGAGAGGTCGAATGAGGATGGGTCACATCCGAAAAAGTTGGAAGGGTCAGCTTGGAGACTAAAGAAGGGATCACCCCCACAAATGCCGGTGTGCCCGATTCGAAAACATAGAAAGGAATGGGTTCCAAGATCTTTGAAGAGGTCGGGACCTCTTGGGGGGTTGGTTCCACAACCTCCATAAGGATCGGTGCCACCACCTCCTAGATGGTCGACTTAACAACTTCCAAAGGGGTTGGCCCCACGACTCTTGAAGAGGTAGCCTCCACAACTGCTGCAAAAGATGTACCAGGAGTGGTACCAAGACTTGTTGGCTCGGGAATTGCAGAGAAGCTTGGAGGAGTGAGGCCCGAGGACTTCGGAAAAGATACTAGTGGCATCATCAAGCACTCCCCAAAAGCAGCCTCCACCTTGGCAAGCCTTTCCTTAAAGGGAGTCGGCTCTCTAACCAGCGGCTCAAGTGGAGGAACTTCCGCTTGGTCAAGCATTTCCTCGAATGAAGGAAAAGCTCCCATCATCTGACCGGGATCACGAGCGGTAGAGTTGGTGAAAGTTTTGGAGAAGAGAAAAGCAATGGCAATGTCAGCTCCCTCGTCTTCCCCAGCGGAACCTGAAAGAAAAATTGACTCACGGAGCGTACTAAAAAAGGAAGATTGTCACAGCTTATCAAATCTCAAGTGTGTTACCTGCCAGTTGAACTTGGCGGGCAAAAGAAGAGCTGGTCGTCGGAGCGACTTGGTGAGAACTGCTCTCTCCCTTACAAGGGGCACTTGACGAAGATGGGCGCATGGAACTCTCAGAGACCCTCTGAGCAGGAACCTGGGAACCCGAGCGGGAGTCACCGTGGGCCCTGTGACCTGGTGGTCGAGATGTCAAGCAAGGGACTCCAACATACTTGCTAAAAGGAGACCCCGCTGGCAGGCAGAATGACGAGCCAGAAGGCTAGTCATGACCACGGGCAGACGAAGTAGTCTGAGATGGTCTAGAGGGATGAGGGTGAAGGTCCCCAGCCCCAGGGCGAGCAGATTTGGAGGGGCTTTCACCTGTTCTTGGCCGCTTCACCCGATCACCTTCCAGAGAAGAGGTGGCCCAACATTTTTCCCTAGGAGGGGAATGGGGAACCATCAAGAACTCCCGACCAAGCACATGCGAACGGCAGGGAAGTGTTATGTAATGCCGAATGTTAGTATCTGTCAGCAACATATATGATTCAGAAAGATTGGGGTGAGCTGCCGCCTAGGACATCACAGTGGCAACCCTAAGTTCTTCCCTCTCTGACAATTTGATGGAAAGGAACTTGGCACTTTGGCCCAGACCGCTCGGACAGGAAACTCCCCACCTTCCAACTCCTTTTCCGGGAACTCCCAGCCCGAACCCGAAACAAAAAATAAACGTCATTGCCACTCTTTTATCGAAGAATGACGCTTCTCCAAGGAGACAAAGCGTTTCTCTGAAGATTACGACTGGAAACTGCAGATATTCCCAGGAAGCCGGTTGATGCGATATACCAATAAAAACTCTTGAGCTGTCAAATCGAGATAATCCTCTGAAAAACCACCAAGGGCTATCTGAAAGGCAATACAACTGGCCACCATCAAGCGCCAGGCAATGGGATGAAGCTGTGTCGGGGCCAACTCGAGGTAGTCCAAAATATTCCTGATAGGGCGGCAGAACGGAACCGCAGTCCGTTAGTGAACATATAGTGGAATATAGCAACTCGTGTTGCCAGTCCGTCAGCATCCACGGTAGAGACACAAGGACCGGGAATCTCTAGAACAATGTATGGAGGAATGTTGTACAACCTATGGTATACATGAAGGTCATCATTGGTCACAGCGGACAACCACTGTTTCCCAACAAAATAGCTTAAACGGGCATTGGTATCGTCTCGGTTAGACATGGCAAAAGAAATGAGAGGTTATATCTTTCATGTTTCGAAAATAGGAAAAGAGGGAGGCTCAAGGAAGAAGACGAAAGGAGAGGTCTGGAGTAACAAAAATGGCAGAAGAGAGAAAAATGAAGGAAGTAATATGCTGAAATAGTGTGAGGGGACGGCGGGACTTCTGAAACAGCAACATGAAATCCTAACGGATGTGTTAGTCGTGGGAAACCACACCAACAGTCACCAACAGGGCGTGTACCTCACACGAACCAACCCTGAACACCATGTCCAGCACGAAAGTCCATCTGAAGGGACAATTTCAATTAATGAGGGCAGGAACCATCGTTAGCTCTACGCATGGGAAGGCGACATGTTCAGGGAATGTTTCACATCCCAATGGCCTGAAGAAGGGGAACAGGTGAATATGCATGTGCAAATATCCTTACCCTTCATAAAAGCCCCCCGATTAGAATTTAAAGGAGCACAAGAAATTTTCTTCATAATTCCCAGACCCCAAAGGGTGCTGAAAATTCGCGGGTACCGTGAAGGCAATTATTCCCTAGGTTAGACCCAGACCTAGACCAGACATGGGATTTGGGCTGGGTCATGTATACATCGAAGGCCCAGATCAAGGGGATGAGTAAATAGAAAAATCATAGCAAAACGTGTGGCAAGGAAGACAGCCTAGAAACCACTAACCAACGGACAGATGTGCTCGCCGATTGAAAATATCGCCACCTAGACATGACTGACAGAGAAGCTTAGAGAGGAAGTCACACCACATTAATGAGATGAGAGAAACTTAAGGAAGAAAGTATGTCGCATTCAATGCAACCCAGAGCTCGGAACACTCACGTCAAACCTAAGTGCCTTATAGCACGGTGAGTAGGTGGCATGAATATCCGATCTTCTACAGAGCAACACCCCACTACCATGGAGACCAAACCGACAAGTATAAATAGATGCCTCCTGCAACCGTAGATAAGGTTAACATTTTACATATATTCCTACTGCTTTCTCTCTTCCTCTCTTACATTGAAACTAACTTGAGTGTCAGATGTATCACGGATCCCGAGGTCTTCATCTCCTCCTTGTAGGGAATAATCCAAGCATTGTGTCCCGACCACTGTCATCATGGAATCGTCCAAGCCTGCAAAACATGACATCAACCGATAGAGATAGTTCAATTTTTTATCCGAGTTGGATTCTAACTTACAAGAAAATATAAATAATATGTAGAACTTACCATATCTAATATCGAAAAACTTATAGCATTTTTTAATATTATATTTTCTCTATGAGATGATCTATCACAAGTTGTAATAAATTATTTAAAAAGAAAAAGAAAAGTGTCATAGTAACAAAAAGATTTTATAAAAATAAACTTATAAATTAATGTAGTTTCATGTAATGGATAGTATTAGTTAGTCGCCTAATGTTTATCGCTAGGCATTCCGCTAGGTAAAATATTTTATTTTCTTTTAAACATTTTTTTACATCTTTAATTATTAAGAAAAATAAAAAATAAAATAAGATATTTGAACAATAACTTTGAACGATAAGTTTGAGGGATCAAGTATCATTTTACTTCATATAATATATTATATATATTTTATAATAAAAATAATTTTATAATTTAACGTATCATAACATTAAGATTGCATTTGAATGTTGAGTTGAGTTGAGTTTAACTGAGTTAAGTTCTCTATGAATAATAGTGAATTGAGACGGTAGAGGCTTCATTTGGAACCTAAACTCATTTCAACTCATAATTACAACTTTTTTAAATCTCAACACAAAATATAATAAACAATTCAACTTTTTCAAATCTCAAAATAATAATAATAATAAATAATAATATTTAAGTATCTCAATTCAATTTAACTCAATTCAACATCTAAACGCACTTTAAGTTTTATGAAGTCCATCTAAAATGAGTTTAGATATATTTAAATGTTAAGATGAATTTAAATATATTTATGAAAAATTAAAAAAAATTATAGATCATACGTATAAAAAAATTTTAAATTAAAATAAATTTAAAAATTTAAGAATTGAATGTTAAAATATTAAAAAAAATCATCTGAACCGAACAATTTGGTCACGAAAGCAAACGCAGCCTAAATAGACTCAACGCAAAAACCTGACCTGACAATATCTGGTCAATACAGGACCACCACTGGCCAAGGGAGCGTAGTGAATCAGCGACCACTTGAAGTGGATAAGAATGAATCTAACTTTAATTTTGTTTTTTTTTTTTTTCAGATTTTTAATTATCTAAAATTAAAAACCTCTAAACTCGAAAATGATTCAATAAAAATAAAATAACGATAAAGTTACTATTTTTTACAATTATTTTAAAATTTTATAGTGTATTTAAATTTTTATTTTATTTTATCTCAAGTATTTTTTTAACATTCTTAATTATTAAGAAAAAATTAAAAAAAATATACAACTTTTTTAATTGTTACTTTTTTAATTATTAAGTAAAAAAAATAAAAAAAATAGAGATAATAATAAAAAAATGACAGGAAATAATAAGCATATGTAAAATTATACGCATCGTACTCACCAATCAAAACACATAAAAGAAACGCACTCTTTTTTTAAAAAAAAGAAGCGAAGACAGTGACCTCAGGAATCCAATTACTACCGTCCGATTCTTCTTCTCTTCGATTTCAGCCGCCCATTCCAACGTCACCTTTTTCCCCTGGGTGATTCCCTCTGGAATCCAAACCCTTCTCAATTTCAGTTTATTCCGCTTCCCCTCCATCCTCGCGCGTTTACAAAAGCATAAACAACTGTAACACTCGCTCTCTCCAGCCGACACGTGTAATTATGTTCATCCTAAATTACTGTAATGCCACTTCCGCAAGTGGAGGGAAGCCGTAGTGTAGCGTGTATGCGACGCTTGCTCTTTTTGGTGTCGAATCGACGAATTGGGCTCCCTACATCACCCTAATATTGCTATTTCTGGTTGCAGAAAGAAAACCCTAAAACCACAAAGAGATTCAAAGTGAGAAAGAGACGGAGAAAGGGAGGGAATTAGGTGGATTTAAAAGGAGTTGTGGGTGAAGATGTCTGCAACAGGTGCCGGTGCCGGTGGTGGTGGTGTTAGTGGTGGTCAAGAGGAGGACAAGAAGCCCATGGACCAGCACATTAATCTCAAAGTCAAGGGCCAGGTATAGATATCTGTTATCTGTAATAGAAAATGATGTTGCTTTTTATGTTTAATTTCTGTTTATATATATATATATATATTTGGGTGCTAATCCTTGATACGTTGTGTCTCAATGGAGGGATCAAGGAGAACTACATGGCTGTTGTTTTGACTGTGTTTGGCTGGCATTGGGATTTCAATTGATGTTGGATTGTGTTTAATGGAGCTATTTGAGTGTGTGAGGCTCACTGTGTGTGTTGATTTTGGTTGAGAGATAAACTCTGTTGAAAGGAGGTGTCTGACGGATTTTTTTTATTTTTCTGGGTTTCTCGTATGCAATTGGATTAATCGTGAAAAGTGCAGATGATGGTGTGTTAAATTTTATGCCTTGTGTGTCTCTGTGTGTAAGGGTTCGGTTTCATTTCACTCTATTTGACCAGTTGTATCGACTATGTGAATGTGAGAGATAATATTGTACAGCTGATACTCTTTAAATGCACTTATGGGATTTAATAAAAAACTAGAGGTGATAACAGAAGAGAAAAGTTTGGCGGTGCAGTTATCTGTAACTGTGATAGAAGAATGCCATTTTGTATTGAAAAGCTGGTTTTATATAAATTCAAATTGCTAGTGTGGTGTGTTGCCGATATCAGTATGTGGTAATGATGTTTACTTTGTGAAGGTTGTTTATACGTGTCTGTTTAAGATTAGTAACACGAGTACTTAAATTCTTTGTAATTCAATTCGTGCAATGTGAAATGGAATATTTGGGTCTTATCGAATTCCTCCCAATTATATGCTAGAGGAGTAATGCCATCTAGACTTATTTTTCTATTGGGAAGAAAAATGTTCTTATCATATACCTTTGACCATAGGAGTCATACATTGTGTGGTTATTTTAGATGAAATGCAACTTTTTGTTTAACTGAAGTAACAATGTGTCTGCAAGTGACCATTGCTTGAACACTTTTTTTTTTTGTGTGTGTAGGCACCTTACTCATTTAAATGTTCTAAAACAAATGCATTTTTAACAATTGAAAATAAGCGGGATCTGCCATGAAATTCGTGGAAGTTGTTTTTATGTCTTGGTAGGCTCTATGCCATTTTATTACTTTGCAGGCGAGCATGGGCCACTCACTTATCAAATAAATTACTTTCGACCCTGACCCCTTTTGAGAACTCCAAATTTAAACCTTTTCTGAAATATGTTGTACATGCTAAGGTCTTTATAGTGCGCTGTTACATCAAGGTCTTTTATAGTGCGCTGTTACTGAACTGTCTTTATGAGTGAAGAAGGTGTGCTATCTCTTTTTCTCTACTTACCAAAAAAGGTGTGCTGTCGCCTTTTCCATCTTGGTCCCCTCATAAATCTCAGTAGCTGTTGTCTGATTGTAGGATGGCAATGAGGTGTTCTTTAGGATTAAAAGAAGCACCCAGTTGCGGAAACTCATGACTGCATACTGTGATCGTCAATCTGTAGAGCTCAACTCTATTGCATTCTTGTTTGATGGGCGCAGACTTCGAGCAGAACAGACTCCGGATGAGGTAGATTTTCATTATTTTTAAATTCTAGGCACCCTTTGATTATAGTGATATTTCTTAGAAGGTGCTGAATTTGTAATGGTTACATTCTGCTATTTATATCATATTAATTGCGGTCCAATTTTTTGAAATGTTTTAAACTCATATGTACAACATTTGGACATTTGTTGACTGCATTAAGGGGATGTATGAGAAATGAGATGAGATGATAATTTTGTAATTAGTTGTAAGATGGCTTGTGAATAGAAGTGAGATAGTTTGAGTTAAGTATTTATTGGGTTTTGAAAAAAGAGAGAAAAAGTTGAATAAAAAATATTATAAAGTTAAAATATTGTTAGAATATATTTTTTTTAATATAATTTTTATTTTGAGATTTGAAAAAGTTAAATTATTTTTTATTTGAAAATTTGGGAAAGTTGTAATGATTAGTTTGAAAATATTTGTGTTTGAATGATGTTTGAGAAGAAAATGAGATGAGATAAGATGAGATGAAAACTTTTTTCAAACATCCCCTTAATCCTTCCTTGTCCCCGTTGAGAGATTACATATTTGAGCTGTTAAGCGAAGTGACAATCCATGGTTTAGTACTTGAGTTGTTTCAGTCTCGAGTACTAAAGGCTTTGGTCTTGGTAGTATGTTCTCTCTAGTTTAAGGTTCAAATCCTATAGGGTGCAAACAATTTCTATGGGCCATCGGACTGATGGAACTTCTTCTTGAATTACCTGATGTGCACTTGTAGGAAACTCCTTACTGAGGACTTGTGCACCCCTAACATTAGTCGGAAATTTGTTTTCGGACATCTGGTGCCAATAAAAAAAATTTGTTTCAGCTTAAGGTCCCGTTTGGATAGTAAAAATGTTTCATCTTATCATTACAACTTTTTCAAATTCCTACACAAAATATAATAAACATATCAACTTTTTCAAATCCCAAAACAATAATAATATTATAAAATAATATTCTAACAATATTTTATTCAACTTTTAATTTCTATCTAAAATCATCTCATCTCATTTCACTATTCAAACCGTACTTTAATTTTTCTAGAGATTAATGTTAATGTTAGAGATTTAATATACAAGCATCCCAAACTGTATTTGCATCTTACTTGCTGTTTTGCCGTCTTGTTTGTATTATGCACAAAACTTGGACTTGGGGTCAGCTTGAGATGGAGGATGGTGATGAAATTGATGCAATGCTTCACCAAACTGGGGGTGGAAACTGCCCTTAACTTCAGATTGGGCTACTCTATGTGGATCCTGTGGCATGGAGAGTTTATGTCAAGTGCAAAGTTTCTTATCTTGATTTAACTATGGAAATATTTATGTAATTAGCAATGGATCTGATGCTGAAGTGAAAAAAGTTGAGTTGAGGTATTATGTACCGATGATACTTTAAACTTTTAAATGCTTTGTTGTTGTCTTTTGGTACTACAATATGCTGTGAGCTATTTTGACTCTCTCTCTCTCCCTCTCTTCTGTGTGTATGATGATCACGTTATTAATTTCTCTAGAGGCCTTCGGGGTTCCCTCTCGTGTGATGTGTTCTTTCGGAACTTTGATTCTGATGGATGGAAACTATACGTTTGGGTTGAACGGGTTTTTTTTTTCTTTCCTATCATACCGGAAGCCGAAAGGCATGACTTACCCCATAACCCCCCCGCCCAGCGCATTTCCTGCTCTCGAAATTTTAATTATTAGTTCTAAGTCAAATTATTGAAATCTTCTCAAAATCTGCATCTGTGAGACTGTTAGTTTAAATTTCGTAATCCTCATGTATACTGTGGGGCCGGAATCACGGAATGTTCCAAACGAAAATTTCACAGCTAGAAATATGTGGAAGGTTTTGAAAATGAGAAAATTTTCAAACGGGTCGGGTGTTATTTTTTACTTTACACCAGCTAATAGAGTTTTAACACACAAGACTTGTGTTTTATGGTGAATACGAGTTTATTGAATTGTACCTCTCCTCTTTTTCTCTTCTCTCTCCAGCACCTTCTTTTCTTTCTCCTCTCTCTTTTTCTCAGGTCTCGTTTGTATTCGTAATGCATCTCAATCCAATTCAACTCAACTCATCTCATCTTATCATTACAATTTTTTCAAGTTTACATACAAAATATAATAAACAATTCAACTTTTTTAAATTTCAAAACATTTTTTTTCAAATTTTTACACAAAATATAATAAATAATTCAATTTTTATTCTAATATTCACAAACCATCTCAACTCATCTCTGAATCAAAATCACTCATTTGTCTCTTCTCTCCCCCGCAACTCTCTTATTTGATTTTGAATATATTTTGTAATGTGACTATATATGTTGATTTTTAGAGTACTCTCATTGGATTAGTTAAAAGTTAAATTCATTAAATATTTAACTATTAGAAAGCAAAATATGCTCATAATGGATTAACTAAATTTCAAATATTTAGAATTTAGCTACAGTGACTTTCAAAAAAAATTTCAAATTTGAAGGTTACTATACATACATCAAATATATATTTTATTAATTATTTCTCTCTCCCTTTCTTTCTATCACATATTTTATCACAATTGGTATATTAATTTGAGTTAGTGGTATATTAATTTAATAAGAATATGATTATTAATTGATATATAATAGGTATAATAATAAAATATAATAAAATAAAATAAAATAATAATTTAAAAAATTAAATATTTTTGAAATTATTAGTTATTCATTACTATATAATGAATAAATGTATAATCTAACGTTGAGATTTGTTGCGAATAACTAAAATTAAATTCATCTTATATTATTTTATTGTTATATAATGAAAAAATAACTATTTCAATATAGAGATTTATGTGAATGGAATTGCTAAAAATCAAAATTTTCTTATATTAATAAAAAATATCATTTAATTTTAATTAATTTAATGAGAATGCTATAAGGGGATCAGTGATCCGCACCTTAAGTAATGGGTAACAGCATAGTACATACAAGTTCTTGATCTTAGCATATCTCGCTGCCTTGCGCATGCTTTTTATCAAAAACTCCCTTCATGTATTTCTTTGTTTTTTGGGTTTTCGAAACTTTGATTTTCTTTGTTGTTTGAATTTAGTTTTTTTCAAAGATAGACTGTTTTTGCTGTTTTTTTGGGCTGGGTTGTATTTTTTTGCTCTTGGAACAAGTGAGAGATCTGGACTTAAAAAGTTTTTTTTATAAACCTTCAAAACTTTCACCACAAAGGAAAGGGGGCTTCAAAGGAGAGAGAGTGTGTATTTTAGAGAGAGAGGGGGGGATGCGAAGTGGGGGGAGGAGGGGAGAGAGAGAGAGAGATCGGGCTGGATGTAAAACAAATATTTTACATATAAGTTGCACTTACAAATGGAAAGAAATTCTCTACATGAATGAAGTTCTTCTTTTGAACGAGAGAGAGAGCGTAGCATGGCGAAGAAGAACAACTTTTTTTGGTCCAAAGAAGAGAGAGAGAGTATTTGTGGCTCGCTTCGTAGTATTCAATTTTCATCTCAACTCAACTCAACTCAGTTTAATATCGAAATGTAGCCTTAATCTCAACCAATCTCATCTTATTATTATAATTTTTACAAATTTTCAAACAAAATACAATAAACAATTCAATTTTTTCAAATCTCAAAACAATAATAATATTAAAAAATACTATTCTAACAATATTTTATTTAATTTTCAACTATCATCTCAACTCATTATCTAAACCTAATCTTAGATAAATTTTGACAATATGATATTATAAAAGAGTAATATTAGATAAAGTCTCGCATACTTCTTTTAAAAAAATAATCTATTATTTAAAAATAATTATTTTATGTGTATTCTAGATTTATTCATTTTTTAAAAAAAAAAGTATGCATAATTTGTATACATTATTATTATAAATATCATTTCTCATTATAAAAAATTATAGGAACATATATTTTGATTTTTATTTGTTATAGAAATTAAGATAAATTTTTGTATCATTGAGAGAGAGAGAGAACACCAAAAAAATCACTCGCGAAATACAATGCCAGCAGTTTGAGGGGACCATCTGTCATCAGAATCAAACAAGGAACCCTATAATAAACACATATAGGGATGAAAATCAAAGATTCCTGGAAGTTGCTTTGCATATCCTGACAACAAACATTGGCAAAGAGTTAGGTCATAATCTAAGTATTAATGAGTTGGTCCCTCCAAGTTGAACATTCATCAAGAGTAGTCATGCTCATTGCTCACTTCTCATTATCACAAGCAATGAAATTGATCTCAGAAATTAAATCCATTAAAAAGCATAAAATTCTATTAAAATTTAAATTCTATAAATAAAGAGTATTAAAATTAATATTTTGAGCCCCTCCAATTTCCATTTTGAGTCTTCAAAATTTCTATCATTCATTTTCTACCAAATGTATCATACGACGCAAATATAATTAGTTTGGGGCTAGGTACAAGCTCCAAATTAATAAGCTCTGTACAAGTTTTTTTTTTTAAAAAAGTGAATCTCACTAATAAAGAATAAATTTTCTTTTATATATATTTTTTAAAAATGTGGTCCACTTTTTTACAAAGGCTTGCGTGAGACTTGTCTATTTGAAACTTGTACAAATCATTTCTAATTTCATGAGTAAGCCTATGATAGGGAAAATCCCATTTCGCTCCTCAAACTGCATAAAACTAACAATTTGATACCCCAAACTAACACTTCCTTTAAAGTATCAACCCACAAAATTCATCGATTAGGGACAAGATTTCCTAAAATTTCGTCCTATCAAACTTGAAGGCTTAAAGTATAAGAGAGATATATACATGAATTGAGTTTTATAATATATATTATGCATTTAATGCTGCCTCAAAAAATTTACTTGCACAACTTATAAATATTGTGGGGTATATTTTATGTGCATATATCTCTCTCACTACACTCTTTAAAATTGGAACAATAACTCTAAAAGATCCAAATCTACCAAGTAGATACAATAAAATCCTATAACTTTTAAGTGAATTTCATAAATGTCATTGTTACGATCATATTTGAAATTTATTAGCAAAAATTATTTTGTTTATCCTTAAATTTTTAAAGTTTTCATTTAATAAAAATTTAAAAACTTAAAAATTTATAAAAAAAAAAAAGCAATATTTTTTGCTGATAATTATCATAGAGGATTATCTCAAGAGATCCTTGAGGATCGCTTTCCAATTTCTTTAACATATCGCTGACCACTTAAATTTGATCAAAAGAAGGTACTGCCTAACTGATGCGCACAGTATTGACTGTTGAGGCAAAAGCCCACGGAGAAAAGGAAGTTCCCGGATTTTCCGGCCCATCAGCAATTTCCATCCAATCCTATGACGCTCACCTCAATTATTTTTCTAAAAAGTAATTTCATGTGCCTAATTCCTAATCCATCGTCCCACTCGCACATATAAAAATTCATTTCATGCCTACCTAACTAGCTAAAACAAGAAAAATTCTATTAATAGGCGTGTGGAGAAGAAAAATCTTCTCATTAATCACTATTTGTTATTCCATATCTCATATTTTATGAAAAAAACTCTCATATTTTATAAAAAAAAATTATAAATATAAGATGTGAGAGTGAATAGTGACTGATGAATATAATTTCTCTATGTAGAAATAATATTTACAGTTATAGAGTGTATAATTAGTAATTACTATGCATTCTTTTTAAAAAAAGTAAGTAAATATAGAACTCATATAAAAAAAATTAATTTTTTAATAGTGAATTATACTCTCTTTTAAAGAGTACGCCGTGTTTGTATAATTTATTATTGTATTTAGCATTACTATTTAATAACTCATATTTTTTAAAAAAATATATAGATAATTTAAATAAAATATTACTATTTATTTTAAAATATATAATGTTTATTTTTCTGAATTATAAAATATATTTGATATTAAAAATAGTAGCAGTAGGAAGTTTCGATCTAAAAAATGGAGGCTATGTTTTTTTTTTGTCCCCATAAAAAAAATTGTCACCCCAATTTTTAGCAAAAAAATGCGAAACGGAACATTTTCTTAATTAAGAGTTTAAGACAAAAATGCAAGGAGATTTTTTTTTTTTGAGATAAAATTCAAGGGGATTAAATTAAATTAAAAAAGGCATTAAATCTCTTGAGTAACGGATTCCGGAGTGGGTCCCAATGGAGTAAAAGCGCTCACTGTAATGGTCGTGGTCATGGACATTACCGTCCTTGTTTGCTGTTTCCGAGAGAGAGAGAGAGAGTGGGCACTTTTACTCGCTCACCAAACAGTACACATCTCAAGCAGCAGACAGTGTAGCT
Organism: Juglans regia; assembly: GCF_001411555.2. Taxonomy (NCBI): domain Eukaryota; kingdom Viridiplantae; phylum Streptophyta; class Magnoliopsida; order Fagales; family Juglandaceae; genus Juglans; species Juglans regia. The sequence goes on from NC_049910.1 coordinate 10,876,062, forward strand.
TGAAATATAGCGAGAGCGTGGGTGTGCGAGCAAATCGATCTCTTGGTAACGGCTACTTGTGGTCGTACAGAGTTAGAAGGCTGTGAATTTTGTTTTGGTGGCTGCTGATACTGGAATGGATTACAACAATGACAAGTAAATCTATATTTTCCCATCCACTCCCTGTGTTTTTGTGAAACATGTTTCTGGGTTTGTCATGGAAATGTGGATTCGTATGATATATTTTTCCTTTTCTTTGCCTCACTATTTGTTTTTTCATTTGCATTTATGTTTTTTATTCTGGGTTTTCTTCACTTTTCTCAGTCTTTTATGAAAGGGATTTGCTTGATTTCATTCTTTTTTTTTTATTCGCTTTTTTTAGATTGTTTGGTTTATTTTTGAAGTTATAATGACGATGAGGATGTGGGCTCTGATAATATTTTCCCACTTTCTTCCTTTTGCTTTTTCTTTGCTAATATGTCTGATAATACTCCCGGGTTATGATTCTCTTTCATGTAGCTCCCCATGTGTGTTTATATCCAGATTAAGTAAGCACCCCTTTTTTCTTTATTTGATGCTCTTTTCAAATTCTAGAAATTGACCCAATATTCCCATTCTACTTTTCTGTTTGTTTACCTGTTTCTTGCTAGTATTTGCAGTTACAGTATTATTCAGCCGAACGATTTTCCAATGTTGCCATTGTACTCTTCTGCTTCTGACTTGTTAGATGTTGTTACCACTATGAACTTTCGGTTCGGCTTTTGTCTATGTGGGGTTGTTAACTATTGCAATCTCTTCAATCCCCAAATAGAAAAGGTTATCAATGTAGATATTACCAAATATTATTGTAGGTGATTTGGAGCCTGAGCTTCCACTCCTAAACAGTCTGTGTACTTGCGCAATAAAATGTGCAATTACTTATCAAAATTAAAATTTGGATACTAGCTTCTCAACCCCATCTTAACTTTCTTCCACGTTGGCACTGGATGAGCCTAAAAATTCTTGTGGTTGGAGATTTACTTTACTTAGCTTTAGAAATGTTTATTTATGAACATGGGCTTGTTTTCTTCTTTGCATGAAATGGTAGTAGTGAGTCATGGGACTGGCACATAAAAGATTATTGTCTACAAAAGGATCCCAATTCCGGTAAGTTCTCATTCTGGTTCTTCATTAACTCACTGGTTTGTGCACTCGAATGAGGTGTGTGATGTCTGCTAGGATCATATTTTTTTGGCAGACATATCTGAATGCCTATGGAATGGAGTACCACAGAACAAAGAGGATCTTTCATACATATTCAATGAAACAACTCCTGTCAAGGCTTGTGGGGATTTGGCTTACCATGTTGCTCATAGTGGTACTTTTTTCATTCCACCATCGTTTGTTCCCAATATTCTTTGACATAATTGTGATTACCCGTGCCTTCAGTGGATAGCACCTTTTCTTCGCTCGATAACTTTAAAGTGTGTTTCCAGGGAATATGGACAAGGAACCAGAAGAATGTAGAGAGACTTCTTTACAAGTAAAGAGGCGCCGGATGCTACAGTTCAACAGTCAAGCTACGGATCCTTCCCATTCAAGTGAAGAGAGGTCATCTGCATTCCTAAAATCAAATGTGAGTCCTGGGTAACTCTTTACTTGTTTTGTATGTATGGTGTGGAATAATTTTTTATTTTTGGATGTAAAGTAATATTCATATTGACGATGGATGAAAATGATTGCATATTCATATATTCTATTCCAATACAATCTTTATGTTGTTGATTAGGAAAAGAATGTTACCCAGATAATGTAATATGCATCAATATGCACTTAATTTTTGGTCTTTATGCACTTAGTTGGGAAAAGAATGTCATCAGACTTGTTAAACCAAGCTTAAACGTGCAACAATTGTTATTGATATTTGGTATATTGCCTAACTAGCCTCAATTCATTTTTCTCTCCTTTAATTCTCTAGGAATTACACACTTTGGTAAATTTTGTGACCAAAGCATCTGTTGGTACTAATGTGTGTTCGGTACCAGTATCATGGCAATCAAGTAAATGAACAGAACTTTATATTTGCTGTGGATGTTGTTCTGAATTGTCATCAACATTGTTCTGGTTCTATGTTTAGGAGAGGGAGGATTCACTTGAAGAGTTTTGCCCTGAATCGTCATATTGGATTTCTGGGCCTTCAGGTTTGTATTATTTATCTTGGCAATATTCTTCACTAATATGATTTATGTAGCACAAGTTTTTCTTTTTTCTTTTTAATTGAAATTCAATGTATCTCAGGAAATGCATCTGCCTTGACTAATGAGAGCCTGGATCAGTCATCTGAAGAGTGGCTTGCAGAATGCTTTAATGATACCGAGATGAATTTCAACACTGATGATGTGTATGCTTCTTTGGGCTTAAATTTTTAGTGCAACAACTATTTTACATCAATCTGATTCCTTTATCATTTGAGACTCAGGAATTTATCTGGAGCATCTGATATTCAGTTCAACATTGCAGGTGCATGAGTTTGTTTTGGCTTTCTATATTGTTTACTATTTTTTCTTTGTTCTCTTCTTTCTATTTTTCCTGCATGCAGCATCATTGCTGATACAATTGAGTTAGTTTTATCTTGTAGAGTTGTGTGACTTTCCACCCAAGTATGAAGATAATGTGGTCCAACAGTGTGTTACTCGAACTCCTCAAAAAATTGTTTTTAAAGGTTTCTCTCTACACTTAATATCCTATTCGTTGCTTGTGTTTGTTTGCTCAAAAGATCTATGAATCCTGTTATAACAGTTGTTACCATGAAATTTGGCATCCATTCAATGGAGGAAAAATTCTATTTGCAAGCCGGTGTGGAGAACACATATTTCACACTGCTGATATGGCATGATTTGATTTGTAAGAGAAATTTTCAATTTTAATATTGGAAATCAAATCTTGCAGCATAAACATTGTGGACGGTGTGTCCTCCACACCTGCTTGCAAGTAGAAGTACTCTTCACTGGAGTCATTTGGATATAGTCATGTACTCATTTGTCATGAGAGCCAAGGCATCAATTTAAAAAAAAAAAAAATTTATAATAGATTTTAAATATGTGTTCTCTGCAAAATTAATTATGCTGCTAGATTCTTATACCTGGAAACAACTTACACATATACCATGAAATAAAGAAAATAAAAACTAACTGGTTCAGATCTGTTTTGCCCACATAGGTAGGAATTCTTTCATACGGACTCCAACTAAGTTGGCTGCTTCTGTTGCCTATCCATTTGCTTTCATTAAACCAAGTGGGGCCCACGGAGATGTAACTTTGAAAGAAATAAACCAGAGGATTCGCACACCACCTCCTTCAAAATCGAAGCAAGGTAATGAAGATCCTGTCATTTCTTACCCCACTTCGGCCTTCTCTGGGAAGCCTGTAGTTGGAAAAACAAAAATTCGCACTGAAGGAGGAAAAGGAAGCATCACAATTATGAGAACCAAAGGTTGAATGGGTAGATGACCGCTCTTTGGAACTCATCACTGTTTTGGCCCTTCTCTCCCCATTATTCCCTGGGGTTGTATTTTTTGTAATATTGGAGGGTTCACAAGTATAGTAGTTGATACTTTGTTTTTTCGTTGGACTAGTTCTTGTAATTCATAAATTATCTCATCAAAGTACTTATGTTTATAAGTTGTGTTGTAGGTGTCAAGTACCTGATACATGACTTTGAGCTTAAATTGTAATTAGAATCTCTATTTCTATTAGATCCTCCTGTTAATGCTTTAGAAAAGCCATGCTAATCTTTCACCAAATTTCTTATATTGCAGAAGCCTTGGATGCTGGAATGTTATATATAGGTTGTGTTTGATATTGAGTCGAAAGAATACATGTATCTCATTTGTTCTTCCACTATGGCCATTACCATCATCTGTATTGTTTATGAACCATTATTGTGTTAATTGGCTTCTTTGAGTTTGTTGCATTAAATTGTATCCAGTTTGTAATCAGTTTTAAATATGTTCATGCTACATTTTACTTTACCCACTGAGATTAACCAATTATATATGTTTATAAGTTTAGTCTTTGTTGGTTGGGGGATTGTGAGTTCTCTAAATGGATTTGTATCTTATTATTAATTCATGTGTATGTCTTTCTAAATTTGCTGCTTATAGCTCACGATTTGCATTCCCATCCGATGAAAGTGGGTCTTCATCCACACTCTATTACTCCTTTAATGCAGGTGGAATACATTTCATCATGCTTGGGGCCTATATTGCATACAATAAATCAGGTAATATATCTTTTCTTTTCTTTTTTCATTTTCTTTCTTTTCCAAGCTAGATGTTATTGCCTTGAGGTCTTGGATGGATTTGGATGTCCATCCATGATGTAAAGGTAAAGATGGGTCTGAAAAAAACTGAAGAACAGGGAAGAATATATGGAGGGAAATAAGAGCTTTTGAAAGGATATCGATCAAGAGATTTTCATTTAGTGGGTTTGTAATAAAACGTGGAAATAATCAGTTTATTATATTTTTGATAAGTTTTAAAAAGATTTCGATAAGTGGAAAAGAATCAGTTTATTACTAGTAGCAAGGGAATGTACAACGTATATTTTAGAATCTAGTTATTTTGAACTGAAACCAGTGGTATTAAAATCATCTTCATCTACCTATGTGACAATTATATTTTAAAATGGAGACATGTTTCCCTGGTTTCTAGATCTTTGTGATGGTTCTAATGGCTTGATTGATTGGAGTTTCTCTCTATTCTTGGTATAAATCAGAGTGTCACTTTAAGTGGCACGAGGGGAGGGGGGGTAAAGGTGAGGGGGAGTGTACTTACTTCTAAATGTGCTTTGTAGAATAGAATGGAATTTTTTTTTTTCCCATAGTACGTAAAAATGCCCTTCTTATGTGCCCAAAACAAGAAGGATGTGTGAATGGGTATTTTATGGGCCAGACATGCTTCTTCCATTTTTAAGTCATTCCTGTTTTAGGATGTCAGTGCAGCAGGCATCTGCTCGCATGATTACATGTTACATGAGCACATTAAGAAACCTCAAGAGGCTATTGCAGTTTGGCTATGAATGTAAATGTAATTAACGTGTCACGTGGTTTTGAATTACTTGCATGATTGTTGTCATCTTTTCAATTTGAGCATCTTATTAATAAGGCTGGTGTATTGACAGCGGATCAATACAAGTGGCTAGAGAGAGACTTGGCAAATGTTGATAGATCAATAACTCCATGGCTAGTAGCTGCTTGGCACCCACCTTGGTACAGTTCCTACAAAGCTCATTATAGGGAGGTGTAGAGTGCATGAGGGTGGCGATGGAAGAGTTACTTTACTCTTATGGTGTTGACATTGTCTTTAATGGACATGTAAGTGATAATGAGTATTCTTCTCATTTCCCTCTTTACTGTTACAAACAAACATTTTGTTTAGCCATGTATTTCATTCCGCTATACATATATTCTTTTGGCTTTAAACATTTCCTATTGTCAAACTTCGGCTCATGAACTTCCATGTTTTCAACTTAGATGTGTGCTCAATGACAGTGAATTCCTTACACTTTTGGTTCGCGTGCTTGATAGTATATCAAGGCTTTCTGATGCTCAAGTGTTCGTAAACTTTTAATCCCAACTGTTCCTTAAGATAGCCGTTCCCATTGTATACTCCAGTATACTTAGGTTGAGCCCCTAACGGCTTTAATAAACTATGGTAATAAAAAATATTCGAACTTGTAAAATTTTATGGCATGATTAAGCTGCTTGGTAGCTTCTCCTTTTTCTCTCTCCTTTAAAAAGACTAGGTGGCAACTTGCTAATTGCAGTAATATGAAAGACAGTCCCTATTTGCCTCATTTGGTATATTTGGAATGAGAGAAAAAATAGAACCGTCAAGGACTGTGAGTGGACAATGGAGGAGCTCAAGAACTTCTTTATCAACACTCTTTCATTTACAGTAAAAAAAAAAAAACGCTCCTCTCATTTGGACTGTATCTATAGATTTTAATGGACTCAACTTGCACGAATTTCTCTCTTTCACCTTCTAGATAGGTGTCTCTCTTGTATGCTCCATGCCTACTTGAGTTAAACCTTTTGTGCTTATCAAGAAATATTTATTACTTATAAAAAGAATTAAGCTACCTGGGAGATAGACAAGCTAATGTCAATCTGAAATCAAGCTAAAATTTTAAGGCTAGAAATGAGCTCGAGCTTATATAATTTTTAACAATCTAAGCTTGAATAGGCCAGAACTTAGCTTCACACAGCTCAGCTCATTACAAACCTAGTAATAAATTTATGGCATCATTTGTACTTGAAGATTTATTGTCTTTATTGTCGTGAAAGTTATTTATGTAAAAATGATCACCAGGTTCATGCTTATGAGAGGTCAAATCGAGTTTATAACTACAATTTAGATCCATGTGGTCCTGTTTATATCACAGTTGGATATGGGGGTAATCGAGAAAAGATGGCAATCAAATATGCTGATGATCCTGGCAACTGTCCGGACAATTGACTACTCCAGATCAATACATGGGTGGATTTTTTGCTACAAATTTCACATCTGGCCCAGCAGTGGGTAAGTTCTGTTGGGACCGGCAACCCGAATACAGTCCATTAAGAGAAAGTAGCTTTGGCCATGGTATCCTAGAGGTAGAGTTTCTCTCTTTATTAGCAAGCTTCACAACCATCAAATGTTTGGAACTTGAACTTCTATAACAGAATGTACCATCACAGAACCCTTACTGTCTGGTATCTACATTGGAAGTTTGAGAAGTGACTGCTTTTCACAAAAGATAATATCGATTTAAGATGTCAAACTCTTAGGATAAGATTTCATTGCTAATAATTCTTTATGGCACATCTGACATATGCACCTCTAATGTTTGAACAATTATCAGTTACATCTAAGATAAAGAATAGTGATTGATCTAATATCCTTTCCTTCAAAGTAGTTTTGTGTTAGGATTTTGCATTGAAGGAACAAAACTAAAGAGTTGATTAACCCTTAGGGTTTGGCTCAAGTGGTAAAGGCCTTGGGCTTGGGAATGCACACCCAAGGTTCAAATCTCCCTGGGTGCAAACAATCTCTAGGGGCCATCGGGCTAGAAGATTTTTCCCTTGAATTACCTGAGGTGCACTTGCGGGAAACTCCTTGCAGAGGGCATGCACCCCCAGGATTAATCGGGATGCTGTTCCTGGACACTCGGTGCCAATCAAAAAAAAAAACTAAGAGTTGATAAAGTAATAAAAGTATCAAGTTTTAAGACTTAGGACTAATTATTGCTCACATTTTTAATTGGTCTACTTTAGCTAGAAGAGTATCTGTTCCAAAATTGTTTATCTATTCTGAGTCACACTTTCTCAGATTGACGTTGGGTGCATATGAGTTCCAACGAACAGACCTCAAAGTCACCTCCTAGAAGTGTACAATCTGACCACAGGTTTGTATACTCGAGTTGCAGGTGAAGAATGAAACCTGGGCCTTGTGGACATGGTACCGAAATCAGGATTCTTACAGTGAAGTTGGGGATCAAATCTACATAGTAAGGCAACCTGATTTGTGCCCTGTTGGCTGTTGGTCAGCAGATAAATACACGTTGGTTCGCAGCCAGTTAAGTACATTGCTTGAAAACCCACTCCGGCGATGAGAACAGTGCAACTGGCTTCTGATGTTGCAGCTCCTTGTATAGATTATGAAAGAGTGAAGAAAATTATGGATATACAGATGGATAAAAAGTATAGGACGGGGTGGCATCTTGTCATTGTTGATAGGTTTCTTCCCCATATACAGGTAAAAATTACACTTGAAAGATGCTTATTACTGGGCATAGCTGTACTTAAATGGTAGAACTGAAACATATTCTTGTTTACAATTCATCGTTGTCTACTTATCTTTTACGTAAACCAATTAATATACGTGTGCAAATGGTCAATGTACTTGCATAGGAGAAAAAAAGGAAGTGGAATGTTGAGGGATTAAGGTTTATTTCTCTGCAATTTTCTGTTTCGCTCCTTTGGTATCATTCTGAAGGCAAGACACGGCTAGGAATTCAATTAATCAAGCTCAGCTAGGGGTGTAAGACTATAGATTAGAAAAACTGACGGACCGGTCTGGACTGATAGTCTTATTGGTCAATCTCTGGATGTGAATTTTTTGGATAGGATCAAATCGGGACTGGCCAAATGTGTGTATATATATATATTTAATTATTATATATATAATATATCATTTTATATAATAATTGTATAAATTAATTATATAATTTTCATTTAAGAGATTACTATTGACTATTTATATAATTAAATTATTTAATATTTATTAACTATATATAATATGTTAAAAAGATTACTTAATTTTAATCTTATTAATTTAATTAATTTTTTAATTAATTTTTTTGTAAAAAAATAAAAAGAATATTCATGGACCGATTCAGATGGAATGAACTGATTGATAACTAACAATCCGGTCTAACAAAAATGATTGACTAAAATTTTTGATTTGTGACATCTGTCAGATCGGACCGGATGGCCACTATGCTCAGCTATAGCAGATTCACAAATTCTTCTCATGTTTCAGAAATTGCATATGGCTTTGCTTTTGCAGCCTTTTGTTTTTCTTTGCTCCATTTGGTGTGTTTTTTTAATATTGATTTGAAAATAAAATGAGATGAGATAATTTTAAATAAATTAAATAAAATATTATTTTTTAATATAATTATTGTTTTAAAATTTAAAAAATTAAATTATTTATTATATTTTATATAAAAATTTAAAATAATTATAATTATAAAATGATATAGATTAAAATTATTTCAATATCAAACGGCCTTATTCTTTCTGTTTCTGTCTGTCACGCGATGGATAAAGCACTTCTTTCCATCGGAAATGGTGAAAGTGGTGTCAGCTCCCTCTTTAGAAGAGGAGAGGAGGAAGACCTCCATAATGAAAAAAAAAGACCCAAATTGCTTAGGTGTAGTTTATTTTTAGAAAATATTTTATTTTATTTTATTATTATAATTTTTTTAATTTTTAATATAAAATAAAATAAATAATTTAATTTTTTTAAAATTTTAAAATAAAAATAATATTAAAAAATATATTTTAATAATACTTTATCTAACTTTTTAATTTTAATCCCAACTCATCTCATCTCTAAAAATAAATTAGTCCAAATGCTATTATTAAAAAACAAAAACATATTAAAAAAAGAGTAAAAAAAAAAAAAACTCCAAATTGAGCGTATCAAATTATATTAATTTATAAATTTTTTTTAGAGTAAATATTTCATTTACTATCCTTTTGTAATTGGACCAATAAAAAGTACAAATAAATTCCACCAATATCATAACTATATTCCTAAATGAATCATTGGCCCCAGAAAAATCGTGAAAAACATTTGAAAAAAGAAGGGAAAAAAAAATACCCTGAGTCTGAGAAAACAATAATAATAATAATAATAATAATAATATACACTCTTGAATTAACTAAAGATAATAATAACAAACATAGAAACTGGAGGAACCCAGTGGCCACTAAATTTCAAACCACAAATCACCAACAAAGAACCTCGCAATTTCCCCCATCACTTGCGGACCAATCAAAATGTGACGACTCATTTCTAGTCCGACCAAAAAATATATTTCTCAAATTGTGGATTATGATTATTAAAATAAATAAAATAAAATAAAAAAAGACTAGAAAATGTCAAGAATTTCCGTGATGAAGCGGTTGCAGAGAGGGCAGTTACCCCTACCCACCATAAGCTCCCTTGAACACAGCCTGCAAAATGTGTGTCCGCACGGTATAAAAGCCGCACCTTTATGCCTTACCATGCACACGCAACATTTATGCTCTACTCCTCCTCCTTCCCCCGACTCCGACTCCTCTTCCTCCACCTCCACCTCCTCCTCCTCCTCTTCCTCCTCCGGCTCCTCCTCTTCTTCCTCGTCCGCCATGTTATAGTCCATCAAGTCCATCAGTGACATCCTCACCTGGGGCTCCGCCGCCGGTGAACCCGACGATTCAGACTCTAGCTGTTCTCTCTCGGCTGCTGCCGCTGCCGCCGCCTCCGCCGCTTCCTGCGCTGCCACCGCTTCTCTGGCCGACAGAGCTCTCTCCTCTGCCAATACCACTGCGAGGCGGCGCGTTGGAACCTGCTGCGAGGTTTCGTCAGTATCATCATTGCCTTCTTCGTCTCCGTCTACTGTGGCTGCAAAATCGGCGACGTCGCTGTTGTACATCGAGTTCTGGCGCAGATTCACAAGGTAGCGCGTCGAATTATGGCGCGACATTTGACGTCCGAAACTCTGAAGCTGCGAAAGAGAAGGTGCGTCGGAAGAGTCTGGGTCGCCGGGATGAGTTGACTCCGACTGGTGTAAGCGGGTAGAGCACAGGCGAGAGATCTGCGGCCTGATACCCGGAGCCGACGATGAGGAGGAGTGGTCTCGGTCAGCAGCGGAATAAGTAGAACTGTCATCCGACTGAGTCGACTCGGCCGAGTGCGGGTAACGGACTGAGTTGATTCTAGAAAACGAAATCTGCCTTGACGACCGACTATTGCCAATCACGTTAGCATTCCGGATAGGAATATCCGAGGTCGGGATACGAATAGAAGAGGTCCAGTTGGCCCCGGCACGCTTGAGAGAGAGCTTGTGTTTGAAGTTTTTCCAATACTTCTTGTCCCTGTTGGGGTGGTCACCAAGGAGGCCCTCGAAAGACGACCTGGAGTTCGGGTCCTCCTCTCGGATCACGTCCATGAGGGTCAGGTTACTGAGCTGAGGCTGAAGTCCCGGGGCGCTTTGAGATCGACCTAGGGGAGCTGGGGGAGCCAGCGCGGCTTGCTTCTCCATCGTGCCCAATACATCGTTCAGAGTCAAACCGGCCGGCACCTCCCGTACGCCGCCGTCCACCGCCGACATCTGATCCCTCAGCGTAAGCCTCCGCCTTCCTCCTCCTTCCATAATAACAGAAATCACAGAGAGAATAAAAACTCAACGAATGTGAGAAATAATAATCATAATAATATTATTAGAAATCGGTCAGCTTGGTGGATTCTCGAGAAAACGAGGACTTTATCGGGAAAAACTAGAATATGGGAACCTTCGGATTTGTTTTGGGGACAATGCCAAACGAAATAAATTGACCAGAGAAGAACAAATGAGAACAAAATTAAAAGGACTGCCCCCTCTCCTCCTCCGGGAAGGAAATGCACATTCTCTGTGAAGGAATCCGAGGATCCGACTGAATTTTCTTCTTCTTTCTTACTTTGTCAAGAGGATCAAAAGCAGTCGGGAGAGAATTGAGAGAATTAAGGCATTGGATGCCTTTAGGTTCAGTGATGGCTGTTTTTTTGAAAGCACACTGCAAAGAGAGGACCAGATCTGATGTTGGGCGCAGTCTTCAATTATTATACATTCTTATTAACTCCAAAAAATAAAAGAAAAAAATACAATAATCAAATGGGCATAGAGGTTGACATCACAATGAAAGACAAGAACAACTATTTTTGCAGACAAGACAATCATGGAAGAGAAAAAATAAAAAACAAAAACAAACAAATTAAAGAAAATGGAGAGGAAAACAATAACGGATAAGAAACTCAAATACTCACCATAATGTAAACCATAAATGTGTTAGTGTCTGGTAGATTTTCTCTTCTTATATTACATAGAATTTCCTCTCTCTCTCTCAAATCTTCGTCCTTTTTTATTTATTTATTTATTTATTAATCTTCCGTATTTATGATGTTCTTTGTCTTTTGCGTTAGGAGGAGAATAGAATTAGAAAGACGCGAGAACCCAGAGAAAAATAATCAGAGGAACGAGTCTAATGGTTAAAAAATATGTGGACCCTACTTCCCTTTGTTTGCGGGAACGAACACTTTGATTTCAGAGACTCTCCTTAAATACCCAGTGAAAAAATAGAAAAAAATAAAAATAAAAATAAAAAAAACCTTTCAATTACAAATACCCATATTAACATCTCTTTTAATTTTGAAGAATAAACACATTAAATAAACTGAAATAGCATTTTATTATACAGTTATATGAGTTGATTTTTTTAGATATTATCAAATATTTAATTTAATAAATGGTGTCTGGTACACTGTATATATTTATAATTTATCTCTCCTACTTTAGAAGAAAACATTATCCTAAAAACCGATAGTTCATCTTAATATTTACACGTTTTTCCTTACCACTTAAAATAAATTAAGGTAATAAATATTTTAACAAATTACAAGTTTATTTCCTAAAATATAATTATGTTTTTATTGAAAAATAAATAAAATCTATTATTAAAAATTGATTTCTTTTTACCTGAAATAAAATGTAGGCTAGACATACAAATCTTATAATTATACAAATTATTTTCCCTTTTCAAAGCATCTTCGTTAGCTTGATTAAAGTTTAAAGATAGTTAAAATTTAGATAATCTGTATCAAAAAGGCCCACATTAGATTGGACATCTCTAAAATGATTTATATTTCAGCTACAGTGCTTCACCAAATATAACTAAATATAGTTGCTTAATCAAATATTAAAATATTAGTTTCTCAATCCAAGAAAATAAATCAAATTAATTAGAATATAAGTAACATTTAACATTTAGTATATAATTTTTATTAACATTTAATAATACCTTTTTTAATATTAATTTAATTAGAATATGATTATTATTAATATTTAATTGGTAAAACTATCAAATGTGATAAAAATAAATTAAATAAATTATTAAATTAATAAAATTTTATTATTATATAGAAAATAAATAGATAATTTAATGTAAAAATTAAATTTAAATAAAATAAATAAATATAAATTTATGTTATATTAACTAAAATTGAAAGACCAATAGAAATGCTCTCAAATGATACTCCAATTTAGGTGTCATAAAATAAGACAAAGAGGCAAAAAAAGGACCATAACGTTAGGAGGTCCCATGGTTCACCAACAACAAACTTTGGCAGTTGGCACTAAATAACTCCCGTGTGGGCCCGCAACTCATCATTAAAACCCAAATCCATTGTTTTTTTTTTTTTTTCGCCAAAATTTTCGAACAAATGGATGCAATACTTTAACTAACCATAGGAATCAAATCTACAGCAACCATCTTGAGATTATTGTAGTAACAATAGTAAATCATGGACATTTTACTATCCTCACATTAAAATAAACATGTTTTTTTTTTTTTTTTTCTTAAATACTCAAAAGGTGCTCCTAAAATCGATAAGTAATTATATAAAGAGTTTTGTTATACATCTATCATTATTCACTTTCAAACTTTGACATTTTTTTTATAGGATGTGAGATGTAGGGTAGTAAATAATAACTTATGAAAATAATTATTCTTATAAAAAATGCATAACTTTTATACAGTTGGGTGGTTAAACCAAAGAGAGGTTGGAGATATGAAGTTTATATAAAAAATAAATATAGATAGAAGTTACTATTGAGAGCATTTATTTTACATACATGATGTGGCATTATTTAGACCACACATCTCTTAGAGTGAGTATTGAGAACAATCAATTAGAAGCAGCTACGCAGTGAATACAAAATGTACACTACGATAGTAATTTTTCTCTATCATTACTCTTATATAAAAGCATAAAAAGTTGTGGGTTTGTTTGTGGGCTTATTTGTTAGTTCCCACTTGCCACCGGTTCAAACCTAAGGCTTCTATCCGAGGCATTAGTTTCTCGTAATAAATTAGTGTTCAAAATTATTATTAGTGATGATGGATTTTGGACCCTTTCTGGTGGGATGAAAGGATCTAATTATTGGTATTGGTTTGTTAGGATAAGTATAAGTCAAAGAGGCATATTTGATTGATTGATTGATTTATTTATTTTTAATTCGTTCCTTTCTCACATGCATCAACATTATTATTCCAAGTACTTTATGGATCACTACTATGTTTTTATTTCCATTTTTTTTAGAATCTTTTATTTTTTGTTACTTTAATTAGTTTTCTTCATAAATAATTATGGGCAGCAAGGACCACTCTATCTCCATGCATGCATCGCTCTAGAACCTACTTATCTGCAATAGTCATGAATTGTATACGAAGGTGTGGAGAGAGTCTCACTTGAAATGGACATGCAGGTACGCTTGAATAATTGAAGTCACGAGCTAAGGCAAGTGACATTGAATAGTGCCTTATCTCCTTGCGATGTGCCTAAGGCAAGTGATATTGAAAAGATAGTTTAGAGAGTCACTGTTCATTAGAGGTGGCAATATGTGACACAACTCGTTAACCCAACACGAATACGACACGATAAAAATAGATTAGGGTTTAACCTTAACGAGTTCGGATTAAAATGGACTCCTTGTTAAAACACGATTGTTTAATGGATTGATAACGGATCAACCCGTTTTGACTCATTAAGAAAGTTAAAGTTACAATTATACCCTTATACCTAAAAATAAAATTGTTGTGATTTTAATTTCGATATTTTTATTGTTTGGATTATAATTTTCGACTTGTAGTTAATTTTATATTTTTTATAGATATTGTGATTTTAACATTTATATAAAATTATGCTAAACTTAACTAGGTATAACGGGTTAATTTCAAGTTTGTTCAACCGATTTACATAAATGTGTCAAAACAGGTTGACTCAACACGACCTGTTATGTTAGGGTTGTATTAGTATTTGAGATTTTGACACGATAAACTTAACGAGTCGAGTTAGAGTTGACATATATAGTATAATATACATGTTTTGATACGACACAAACACGACCCGTCAACATGATTTGACATTCCTACTGTCCACTCAGTTCATTTATCCTATCATTTAAAATACATCATCAAAACTCTTTTTTTATTATTTTACATACTGACTTTTATAATTGATCATATATCAATTTATCTATTTATCTATTTTTTTTCTATATCATTTAAATATTTTTTATTCATTTCAAATATTTTTTTTAATTACCAATAAATTTGTAAAGGAGAGAGAAAATAATTAAAAATATTTTAGAATTATGAACAGTATTCTCTACATCTAAAAGATTATTGTAATAAAATGTAAAATAAAGATCAAAATATAAAATCTATATGAAAAATCTTTTGATCAATTTTTTTTATATTTAAAAAGAATATATATTTTATATGAGTCCTTGTGAATGCTCTTGAGAGCTACGAAAGCACCAAAACTAGCTAGGTAGATGTGATCTCTTATCCGGGACCAAACTCCTTGGCCAACCTTCAGCCTTCAGGCACGCATGCATGGCGTGCCATCACTAATTAGGGAGAGCTGATCTCCCTGATTTGAAATGCAATCCACTGCCAAGTTAGATGGGGAAACAAAGTTTTCGTACAAGTTAAAAGATAAGCCTTCGAAATTTTCAGGCTGCATTTCTTTTCTTTTATTTTTTTTTAAAAAGAGTTTTGCTATATATACAGGTTAGTGTATTAGCACATCACTTATAATGAAATACATTATAACTTTACAAAAATTAAAACTCCAATCATTTTTTAGTATAGTTTAATAATAGTATTAACATTGGCTTATGAAAATGAAATGAGAGAATAATATACAATTAAATCAATTAATATATTCCTAATTTATTGTTATCTCTTTAATTTTTCTCTCTAACTTCTTTCTAAACAAAGGTTAATTGTAAAATCGATATTCGAGTTTAAAAAAACTCACAATTGCATATATCCATCAATCTAAAAAGTTAACGGGAAAAAATCAGCTTTTGATTGAATGGCATGGCAATCAATGTTTGGCATGTGGTGTTAGTTAGGGGTGTCAAATCGTGTTAACGGGTCGTGTTCGTGTTGTGTCAATATATATATATATTATACTATATAGGTCAATCCTAATCCGATCCGTTAAGCTTATCGTGTCAAAATCTCAAACCCTAACACGACCCAATAACATAACGGGTCGTGTCGTGTCAACCTGTTTTGACCTATTTATGTAAATGGATTGAAACAAACCCAAAATTAACTTCTTTAATCTAGTTAAGTTTAGCATAATTTTATATAAATGATAAAATCATAATATCTATAAAAAAAAATATATAAAACTAACTACAAGTCTAAAATTACAATCTAAATAATAAAAATATCGAAATTAAAATTCTAAAAATTTTATTTTTTAGGTATAAGGGTATAATTGTAATTTTAACTTTCTTAACGGGTCATAACGGGTTGACCCGTTTTCAACCCGTTAAGCTATCGTGTCTTAACGGGTCAACCCGTTTTGACCCGAACCCGTTAAGGGTAAACCCTAACCCGCTTTATCGTGTCTTGTTCGTGTTGGTTTAATGGGTCGTATCACATATTGACACCCCTAGTGTTAGTATGCCACGTGTCAATCACTATGTTAGTTTGTAATGAGAGATTTATGCAAGTACCTAATTGTGATTTTTTTTTATTAATTTGGATCAATTTCACAAAAGCCAAAAACTTAAGCCTCAATTTATAAAAATGTGAAAACATACATATTAATTTAGCAATTAATTCGGAAATAAACTTCCCAACCAACCCCTTTGCACTGAAGGGGAGGAAGGAGTTTGTCCCTCTTAGGGCTGTGCAAAAATCCAACCCACAGACTCCACATCCAACTCCGCACTGTCAAAGTTGGATTTTTCATGCTAAATCTGATTGGAGTAAGAGGCAGAGAATTTTTCTGACTGACTCCGCCTCTGACTTCAAACTCAAACATCATTAACCATATGTTATAAGATATATATTAACTCTATACAAGTATTTGATATAATAATCATATATATATATTATAGCCTATAATTATATTAAAGACTATAACTTATGTTCAATACTATACTAGTAGAAGTGTTAATAATTGTGTCATAATTTATTTATAGTATCACACATGTATGTATATATCACTACTAAATACTAGTTAGCATATGCACTAATACATATCTAGGGGTCATAACTATTAAATATTAGTCATGTACTATTACTAATTTATACTATGTATATAGTAATCCTATGTGTACTCCTAGATTAATATTAGATGTATGCTATATAATTTATATTAAAAGTATACTATTATTTTCTAGATACATATTGTGAGAACCCGAATTTTTCCAAGTCTTTGTTCCTATTTTATTCGAACGATTATTTTAATTATTGGAAGATGTTAAGTGTTAGAGGAGGGTCTTAAGGTATATTTTATTTTTGGACCTTAAGAATTCTAAATTTAGAAAGCCCATAAGAGATAGGAGAAGAAAAAGCCCAACAAGGCCCCTGTGGATTTCAGTCAACAAGGTTAGCATTAGGATTTGGAAGCCCAAATTATTTTCTAAAGATAGGTATAGGCACCACATGGCACAAGAAGATCCATTTGATCTTTTCTAGAAAGGAACATGGGGAAATGGCAAGTGTGACACTTGTCCTACATGCGGGAGGTTCTACAAGGTGTGAGTGGAAGATGAAGTCATCAGGATTAGGGCTTACACGCCCACATGCAAGGACCCATTTTTTTGTAATTGACACTTGTCAAGCATTGGGAAAGAGACATTTGGAGTTCCAAGAAGATCTTACTTGGGAAGACAAAAAGACACGTTCTAGAAGAATGTTCTAAGAGCAAGAGAGGAGAGAGGGGGCAATGACTAAGGCATTGGGAAGGCCAAGAATCACCTTAGGAAGGCCAAGGATCACCTAGGGAAAAGCTAGAGTTTTGGCCAACACAAGGGACACACACACTCACTTGCCACATGGCAACCATGCACATGAGGTGGATTTCTAAGGAGGATTGAGTTATGTATTTTGACCCTTTTGTTACTAAGTACATTGAACCTAGACAAATAAGGAAGGGCATAAGTGGAAGGTGAGGCAAGAGAGGGTTTCGATTGGTGGAGGCCACACAACACTTGAGAAGAAGGCTTTTGGTTTTCCAAAATCATCCTAGGGAAGAGGAAGAGACCTTTTATCTAGATTCCAAGTGGCATCATGCACAAGCATTTGGCATTTTGAGGCTCTATAAAAGGACATTGCCGAAAATAGGCGAGGTCTTTTGCTCAAGTTCTCAATCTTGTTTCTAAGATTTTCGGCCACTATTATTTTCTTTCTAAATTCTTACATTTTCTCACACTTTCTCACCAACCAAATGCCACCATTCTCTTCACCATTTCGAAAACCACCAAGAATACTTCTACAATCTTTCGGCTAGAGAAAGAGCTCAAGGAGCTAAGAATCATTTCATCATTTCTTGCACATACACACATGACCAATAGGGAAAACAACACCCACAAGTTTCGATTTTAGGGTTTCCCACATGTACACTTTCACTTTAGAAACTAGGATTTTTTTTCAAGAGAATGAAGAACTCGAAAATATTCTTTTGTTTCAAGCTCTTGAACACGAAGTAAAGAGGGATTGAAGACCACGACCATTACTTAGAAGAAAGGCTAGGGTTTCTTGTCTCTAAGAGTTTTGGATTCTAGAGTTTTTCATGGGAAATCATTTTTCCCCTAGGCACACACACATTCACTCTTATTTCGAGACTAGGGTTTCTCTAGTTGTTTTCTAATATGTAGTGCATGTACTTTTTAGATATTGCTATTTTATACTTCGATTTTTTTTAAGAAAAATTCCGACTTACTTTTGATAGCACTTATATATATTTTGTAAACTCTTGTTTGTTTATCATTGCTTGAATCTTGTTATGTTGTTATATGTTCTGTTTTGGTAGAGGAATGTGATGCTATGTTTCCATGATGGTTTGTTGAAGTGTATTTTGAATATGCCATGATTAGGGTTTCGATTTTGACATGTATATGTGCTATGCATGCTTAATTTGATACATGGATGTATAGGAGTATGAGAGTATTTGTTGTGATGATGAAAATCCATGTTTGGAGGATTTGTATGTTTTGACCAAGACCCTATCAAGGGAATTCGAATCTTTTTTCGGTTTGGATACGTGTGATTCGACTATGTTTACATGTATTCATCATATGATTGTATGTTCTAATGTTTTCAAGCCATATTGTGAGATGCACATTGAGAATTGGACCATACATGTTTCTGGTTTTACATGTTGCATGAGTATGGTAAAGTGTGACATCATGTGTTCATATCTCATACATGGAAGTCTATGTTTTTAAAAAGAAAAGAGTCAAAGTATGTTTTATCACGATCCTAAATACTAGGACGGGAAAATGCCCTAGTGGAACTCCCTGTCCACTTTGGAGTGTTTAAAGTTGAGTGGAGACCCTTGGGTCGACGAAGTATAGTCGACGAGCCTTGAATGTTTCCTTAAAGAAATGATATCGGAACGAGGTTGCATCTAAACCTAGTGGGTGTCATACGGTGAAGGTGAAGTAAGCGAACTGCCGTAAAATAATAAGATGATGTTATGACGTAGTCACCTCGATCAAATGGATCATTAGTTGATGCAGTAACTAGCAGGGAACACACGGTAATTAAGAGAGCCGTGATGTATCCATCCATGTGAATCATGAAACAAACAAGGCATTTGAGCTCCATGTTATGATATGTCAAGATGCTATGATATGCCATGATACGTTACGATGTGATATGATCACAATATGAAAATGTTATGAAATGATAAGAATGACATGATATGTTATGACAAGAATAAGTATCCGAACTCAAATGAAATGACCATGTGATAAGAAGTCTAGAAGATGAAAATATTTTTTTTATGAAAAGTCTATGTCGCATATGTCAAAATTTTTATGTCAAAGTTTATGTTCATGCATTTATCTATGGATTGTAATTATTTGTGGTTTATTTGTATATGCATGTGATATCTACTATATGTTGACTGTTTACTTGTTGAGATTTCTCAAAATCTCACCGTGGTAGTTTCCACTACCATTCCCCATCCAAAATGGTAAAATTTGTGACAGGTTTAGATGACGAAACGCAAGAGGACCAATGTACCCTCGACCACTGGACACCAAGACCAATGAGAGCTCATCGAAGCTCTCTCTTTTGGATAGGATAGAGAATGTCGACCGACTCATTTCCGAGACCTTACAGCTTATAGAAGAGACGAAGAGGTTGAGGAATAGAGATAAAGATCGCTTTTTGGAAAGAGAAAGAAGCCATATTAAAGAAGTACCTTAAGAAAAAAAGAAGTGGACCATGGAAGTAGTAGTAATAGGCCTAGTGCTGAACCACGTAAATCTGTATGTTCATATTTCTTTATTTTCTGCATTTAAATATTGTTCATCGCCATGGATGTATGAACCGACACCGTAAAGCTGCACCAGACCACTGCTAGGGGGTCTATACAGCACCGATCGAGGCCCAGCACCTCTCAGTGCGTCCCGAAAATGGATCTCTCTACCCTTCTGGACTGTGCACTTTTTTTGACGTTAACAGTTGGTGTCGTTTGTGGGATTGAGATTTTTTTAATATACCGAAAGTGAAAAAATGACGTTTTCTCGACGCGTTAAATAATCTTCAAAGGAACAGATGAAACTCTCCCAAATAAGTCTTCTCAACCAGTTATCTCTGAAGGAGTAGATGAAACTCTCCTAGATAAGTTTTCTCAGCCTTTCGACTTTTATTTTGATAAAAAATACTACTGCAAAAAAAGGGCGAGTGAACTTTTCCTCAAGCAAGCAATTAAGTGCAGTGCACTTAAGTGCTTTCCAGGCTAGTGTATAGGGTTAGGAATCCAAACTCCCTAGCTACTTGAACTGCAAATACTTAGTTTTGAGCATGCTTTATAAGGAAAGAAAGGCCGGGGTACACCGACAGCTCGCAAGCAGGGACCAAGTGTGCACTATGCACCATGGACATGGTCGTGCATGGCATGAATAGTGCCATGCACGTACCACGTTGGGTGCACAACAGTGCGCACTAAGAGCTCGCGGCACATAGCCGCGAGCCTAGACCATTTACTGGTGGCCTCCGTTCGAACCAACGATGACTTCTGACGATAGAACCGCCGAACTCTGTCGGCGAGAATTCGTGAGCGGTGCACTCCCGTGAGCACCTCAACTCGCACATAGGGCAGCAGTCCTGTCCGGCAGCGGCGCGACTAGGGGACCTCTGGTAGGACTCCATGTTTTGTGACCCATGATCAAGCCACTAGCCATGTCATGACAAGGCTGGACATCCCCACAGCAGCCCCATGGGCATGTCAGCCACATGCCAACAGCCATGCTAGCCATGCCAGCCATTCCCATGGGCCAGTCTAGCCTACCCATGGGCTCATGCATGCCATGGGTCAACTTGGCCCATGCCAACTATGTTATTTTTTATTATTAATTTTTATTTAATTATTTATTTTCCAAGGGACCAATTGGGGGTTTCTAAGTTGTAATTCTTATAAATAGGACCCTTAAACTTTGCATTTACATCTTTTGGCAAATTTCCTAGTGGGTAGACTATTTTGTTCTTGAGATCACCATTCGGTGCTATGCACTTGGGCTCTTTGGGGTGCAATATGTGAATCCCCTAAGAGAAGATCACACCTTACAATTCGTGAATATGTGTGGTTCAATCTATCTTGTTCTTGCAACTTGGTGCAATTCGTGAATCCAAGTTATTGTTCTCTTTGTTATTTTCAAATTCATCAATAAAGAAGTTTATTTCATCTATGTGCAATTCATGAATCATAGTTGAATTGGCTATCTTTTGTTCACTTTGTTCTTGATTATTTATGACTTGTTCATCGTGTTCTTCATTTGTTCTTGGTGTACATCCATTCCATTGCCCATTTGATCCATTTCATACCACATACTCGACCACATTCTTTCCATAAGTTTGTCAACTTACCATAAATTGTTCACTCCATACACAACTTGCCCTAGCCGAAATACACATAGCCTCCACTCCCACATACATCATTCAGCTAACCCTAGTGTTGCCCTACTTTCCATATTATTTCACATTTCCATAATTGCACTTCATCTATCATATTCATAAAACCCTAGCCATATCATCCACTTACCATATTCGGCCATCCTAAAGCCATCCACCATAAACCTTAGCTGTACATCTCAAAGCTCTATAAGGAAACTCATTTCTTCTAGGAGTCTTGACTTCCTCCAATTCAAATTCAAATTCCAATCCCTTAATTTAAGGAATTACAAATCCTATTCAATTCCTTAAATCACTCTTCCTACAATCTCTCTAAGTCAACTATTGACTTGTCATCTTAATTCAAATTCAAACTCTCATCTTCCCTCAAAGATTCTCTCCATCTTATAAACTTACCATATCCATTCCTAAACCAACTAAATCTAGCCAACCTTCCAAAGATCAAGTCAATTTCATATCCATTCCTTAGCCACCAAACCCTAGCCTCACTCTTCCATCTCATTCCCAAACCCTAGCATCATCCTAAACTCCAACTCTAAGCCAACTCTTGCAAATCTTGAATCTACGCTAGCCACCCCACAAAACCCTAGCTACACTACACCATACCTACCCTAATCACCATCCAAGTGGCCTAAACATCAAGGCAACCCTTAAGCCATTCCCATTGCATCAAACACCCATAATTCTAAAACAATTTCCCAAGACCACACCAACCCTAATTCTACCAAAACCCACAACAACCCTAGTTGCCTCCAACCCGAACCCGAACCCTAACCTCAACTCATCCATTCAACACTAGCCTCCATCATCTTGACACTTCACTCAAGAACAAGTCTAGCCACCCACATTGATTTGCCTTAGCCTACCCAAATGCATCATTCCATCACTCAAACACCATCCTTTTGTGGAAGGCCAAGCAAGTTGGCAAGATCACTCAGTCGTCATTTTCACTAAGGCAAGCTAGTGGACCTTAGTGTTAGGGACAAGACCGGGGTCCCTAACAACCTCACCACCGGTGTCGTCTGTCCCCGATGGAATAATCTCCAACCACTTTGGAGGACGAATGCCGTCCCGTGACCATGCATGGCTTGGAGTCACAACAAACTCACGGTAGATTGCCGCTCTCTGTTCCTGCTCGCCCACGGCCAAAAGCCTCCACTCGTCAGCCAGCTCACGGGCAGACTCACCATGCGACCTCATTTCCACGGCCATGCACTACAGCCATGTGCACAGTAGCCAAGGTCCTCCAGCAGTTGAGGTCCTCTTCTCCTCAGCCATATGCAAAGCGGCTTCCTCCACATGGCCACCAACGGGCAGGCAAAATAGCACTTTACAGATAAAGCTCCATGGCCTCCATTCGTCGGCCATAAATTGCGGCCAATAAGCTCCACGACCTTAGCTCCACGGCCACGACCACGACCACTCCCTTCTACGGCCTTAACAGACTCTCCTTGGCCACATACTCCCCACGAGCATGGACTCCTCGACAACCACTCTACATGACCACCCTACACGGCCTCTTCTCCACTCCCTGGCCATTTGCATCAGGAACTCATCACCAAACACGGCCAAGACACTTGTCACCAACAACTCATCAGGAACTCATCACCAAGCATGGCCAAGACACTTGTCACCAACAACTCATCAACTGCATGCTTTTCATTTGCTCGAACTAACCTCATCTATGTAGATTGTCGACAAAAAGAGGGAGGAGCAAGCAAGAATACGAAAAAAGAAAGAAATAAAAAAATGGAAGCAAAAATAAAAAGAAGGAGCAAGGAAGAGAAGAAATGACAAAACAACTGCGGGCAACTTCGGTTAAGCAACAACTGGAAAAAAAAATAGAGGAAGAAGGGAAAAAAATCAAACAACAGTGGGCAGAAAATCAGTCGCAACAGCTAAACGCTCCGGTTTGTCTCCTCAAAATCTTCATCAACAACTTACCTCCCCATGAGGTGAAAGGGAAAGGTAGGCTTAAAAGGTTGCTTATCCCATTCGCGGAGGAGTGCGGGTCGGCCCTTGGCCACTAAAAGACAAAGTCTCCACCAACGGAATCTCCATTAACAAAATATTTTTCAGCAGAATCTTCATGAACAAAATATTTATCGGCGGAATCTCTATCAACAAACTATTTATTAGCAGAATCTCCATCAACGAAATCTCCCTCTAAGAAATCTTCACCAACAGAAACTAACACTCTTACAATACATGAATGAGCAAATAAAAAGAAAATCTAAGGAAAAGTGGCGGGACTAAGCGAAAGAAATAAAAATGAAGGAGCAAACGAAAAGAAAAGCTAAGGAAAAGCGGCAGGACAAAATGAAAGGAAAAAAAAAAGATAAGAAAAAAGGCTCAGTGGGGTAAGTCAACTAAGGAAATAGGAGCGAAAGAAAAAGACAACTAAGGAAATATGAGCTAAAGGAAAATGCGACTAAGGAAATAGGAGCGAAAGGAAAAAGCGATTAAGGAAATATGAGCGAAAGAAAAAAGTGACTAAGAAAATATGAGCGAAAGGAAGAAGCGATTAAGTAAAAATGAGTGAAAGAATAATATTACTAAGGAAATAGGAGCGAAAGAAAAAAACGATAAAGTAAATAGGAGTGGGATAGAAAGCCAGTTAAGGAAATAGGAAATGGAAAGGAATACGGCTAAGAAAATATGAACAAAAGGAATGGAGCTAAAGGAAATAAGAGCATGATAGAAAGCCGGATAAGGAAATAGGAAATGGAATGGAAGTGCGGTTAAAGGAAGTAGTTAAGGAAAAGAAGATTACAAGAAATCGGAATGACAAAGCGACGACATGAAGGCTCGGCGGGGTAGAACCCCACCTAAATACCGACCAACGGGAAAAACCGACAACCCAACAGAATGAGGCGAGGCTAATGGAAAAATTCCAATTGAACACATCTGATAGGAATTGACGAGATAACTGTGAAGAGATTTTTTCCCGACCCATGGAATTTTCTGGACCCAGCCAATGGGGAGAGGATTCAATAGAAGACAAAAGATGAGAGAAGGAGAAAGGATAAGAAGAGACTAAGGCATAGAAGTGTCAGGAGGCATGAGAAAGTAATGTCAGAAGAGGAAAATGAGAGAAGTGACATAAAGTAAGGAAAAGCAAGGTGTCAGGAGAGAAACAATAGAGAAGTGGCTTAAAGTGAAAGGGGGGTAGGAGATAAAAGACAAAAGGAACCTGCGGATTGAGGATCTTTTTACACTCACGGTAACACCATATGTTTAAAAATTTTCTAGTAGCACAATTGCATATTGCATAGCCCACTTGCAGTGAACATGGATTTTTTTATTAAAAATGTTTCGCCGAGATAATTACAAACTTTATAAGGGAAATAATTTAATGTGAATATTATATTCTAATTTAATTTCTTCAAATAAAACAAGAAAACAAACTCTAGTTACCATAAAATTTTAAATGAGACCAAATTCTAATTTAATGATATATAAGAAAGATCTATTAAGACATTGTTGACAATTTGCAAGACACCCCTTAAGACTGGCAATTTAAAAGCATTGACCTGTGCCAATTATGAATCGTAGACAAGTATAAAAACAAAAGTATAAAAAAATAAAGAAAAAAATATATAAATTTGACAATGTTATATGATTTTGTAACGTATACAATAGTACAATGTCACAATTTCCAATCATCTTAAGCATTGATTATGCATTCATTTTCCCTCATGAATATCACAATTTTGCGATAGTGTTTAGCGGTTTCAAATGAGACCAAAAAATATTTGCACGTTGAAATTCGATTCTGACATCTACTCTGTTTTACAAGGTCAGAAACTTAGAGGCGGAGTGGATTTGGAGTCCGATGTTTTTGTTATCCTCCTTTTCGTTTTTCACTATATCAATTCATGTTTGATCAATCACCCTTCGCCCATTAAATCGCCGCATGCGCTAGACTACCGTGCTCACCAACCCGTTATCTTCAAGTAACTATGGAAGTGCTACCAAATAAATGGCGCTAGTACCACACGTGCCTCCCCTTCACGTGTGGATACATATTATTGCCATTAGAAACCACATCCCTGACTCCAAGTTTTTTAGGTTTATTCCATCTTGTCCTGCCTCATTGGCGCGTGATCTATATATGTTGTCACATGGACCAATTGTACTATTTAATATTCTTTATACTAGGCATGGACAACGACCCGAACCAATCAAATTTGGGTCCGACCCGACTCGACCCATAGGAAAGTTAGTATCGACTCGACCCGACCTGACCCGTAAATTCCGAATCAGGTCGAACCCGTTCTTTTTTGCTTTCAATCATATCCTTCTTGTCCTGCCTCATTGGCGCATGATCTATATATGATGTCACATGGACCAATTGTACTATTTAAAATTCTTTATACTAGGCCTGCACAACGACCCGAACCAATCGAATTTGGGTCTAACCTGACCCGACCTGACCCGTAAATTTCGGAGAAGGTCGAACCTGTTCTTTTTTGCTTTCAATCATATCCTTCACGGCTTCACCTTCATAATTTCATTTGCAGACCCATGCCCCTCTCTTGCTCCTCTACAAACTCTGCCCCTCCCACATCGTCCGTCCCTCCTCTTCCACTTCCTTGTCCTCCTACTCCACCCCTCCCAAACCCACCCTCCCTCTATAGGTACACCTTGAGGGTCTCCACGCAATCCTCTGAGCCGAGGGTGGTCATGGCCCACCCCAGATCGTTGACGTTGATCATCGCTTCTTTGAGATCTATTTCATGATCTATTTAATTTTTTTGAGATCATCAACAACCTTCACGTTGGGAGGAAGCAAAGGCTTTGGGTGGAACCTCGTACCGGTCTTTGAGACCTTAAAGGAGATATCCATATTGGAGGGTTTGAGGAGAAGTTTTTCCTTAGCATAATCCCTCTTTGCTTGAACAGAAACACACATTCACCATTATCCTTCCGTTGTGGTGATAAGAAAATTTCTGAAGAAGGCAACACAACAGACAGACCCCTTTACAAATAATTTATTTTCTGGTCATACCCAACAAGTCAGATCTGGAGAAGTATCACCATGAGCTTACTGTGCAGATCTAGAAGGAAGCGGCCAAAAGCTTTAGAGCACAAAGCAGATCTGGGCAGATGGAGAAGAATTACGACAAGAAATAGCTATGATGAACAACGACGACAAACTGTGACAATGAACGACAATGATGAACGGTGAGGTGGCTAGGCCAGGTTTGTGGAGAAGAGCTTGGTTCAAACCTGTGTTTTGAGTTTCGAGAGTGTGAAAATCAGATCCTGAGTCTTTTGACTGACATTAGGTGTATTAAACCCATAAATGGACGAGATTCGATGAACCCAACTTTTGTCGGGTGGGCCTAATCAGGTTGAGCGGGATGATCGGCCCATTAGGCTTCTTGCACAGGCCTACTTTATACCATATATCATCTATATAATATAATTTGATTTGTAAAATTCATATTTTAATATTTATCTTATAAGTTAAATTATGTCACGTGAATGGTTTGTGGTGTAAAGATATTCAAATAAAATTATTATTATAAATATTAGGGGTACTATCCGCACTCTAGGATGGAGTGCCTATGTCCTGCCCCCACATATGGGCAGGGGGACATTTTGGGGCCTATAACCTTGAGAGCGCTCCCTATGGGCAAGTGCCCCCGTCCAAATGCCCCGCGGGGGGAGGGGGGGTTGGAATTGGCCCCCCAATCCGTCCGCCACCCTGTCCAACACTATATTACGAATTCCAGAGGATCAAAATACAAATCTTACAAAATAAAAATCTTACAAAAAATTCTCTTTATGTGACATTTTTATTTCGACAATCAAAGAAATAATATTACTGCTAACTGAAAAGTGTAATATTTGAGGTAGTAATACATGTCAAATCTAAGGAACTATGATCTTAAAGCATTCTTTTTGAATTTTTAAAACTAATGCTTTTGAATAGATATAACTTTAAGGATCATCCATGCACTTCAACCGACAGATAATTTGAGAGTTGAAAGGGGACATTCTTTCAGGCAGGTCATTACTTGAGATATTGACAAACATACATATCTTTAGGGAGCAAATTTTGGAGGAACAAAGTGGCACTGTGGAAGGAAAGATAAAAAAGAATTGAAGTTATCTTCAACTTCATCTAACAAGGTCTTGTGATTTTGAAGCTGTGTATATCAGTCTAGGACTTTTTTTGGGGTAACAAGTCAATGAGTCAACTTTATGAGCTTTAGGGTAACCCTTCCAAAAACCAAACGATGCATTTTTCACAAATTCAATGAACACATATAACTATCAGTGTAGGTAAGTAAAATTCAAAACCATGCACACAAAAATCTCTTTATAATCTTGTGCTTGTGCGATGACGTGCAAATCACATGGCAAATTTTTGTTTAATTTTATGAGAATACACTCTTGTTTTTTTATTCTTTTTCTTTCCTTTTCTTTTTAATTAATTACATCTCTTAGTTTTTGGGGCCAAATAGTATGCAGTGTGGTTGTCAGCCAACCATCACAACTCATGAACAAACTCTTTTTCCTATTCCATTCACCAGTCAAGGCCGAAAAAATCATTGAACATAAATTACTACTAGATAAGCCACCAGAACATCTACTTGTGTTTCTAAGTTCCTCTAAATGCAATTACGATAGCATTAAGATCTTTTGCCACTCCAACAAAGCCCTGCAGTGGTTAGGCATACTAAACAAATAACAAGATAAGACCGAAAAGGAGATGCTAATTTAAATGCCAGCATGCTAAGATCATGCAACTGTAAGCAATGCTGAATGTCAACAACTAACTCTATGACTTCAAATCCCTATTTCCATTTAAAAAAACACCAATCTAGTTGTTTTAGTAGGAAAAGTGGCAAAATACCATCTTTTAGCATTTACAAAACTTAATACCGACTCTTGCAATCACCTAAACATAGGGAGCGGATAATATCAACCTAGATAGGTTGATCAAACCATCACATCTTGCGCATGTCCAAGTAAATAAATCTGTCAAATTTGCTGCGTACACCTGCAAGAGCAAAAGCTTCTTTGGGTCACCAATTTCATGTTACAGAATTTCTTGGCTATATTATCTGATGCTAAAAGTCTTAGCAGTTGCATTATAAAGAAAACTAAGCTCATCTTAGTTCAAGCAACACATAACTAAGGAAAAT
Organism: Juglans regia; assembly: GCF_001411555.2. Taxonomy (NCBI): domain Eukaryota; kingdom Viridiplantae; phylum Streptophyta; class Magnoliopsida; order Fagales; family Juglandaceae; genus Juglans; species Juglans regia. Next base: position 10,904,978 of record NC_049910.1, read on the forward strand.
TGCATAATCTAGTCTAATTATTTTGGTAGAATGCAGCACTGCGTTTAGGGTTTCTTCGAGACAAATTGATAAAGACGAAGGAGAATAATCGAAGGATTCGCAGATGAAGGGGGAGAAGAAGGAGGGAGGGGGGCAGATTCGCGTAGAGTAGCGTCTGAGATGCTTCTTATGTGGAGAAGGATTCGTAGATGGAGGGGGCAGATTCACAGCTTTTAGGAATTTGATTCGTGGTGTTCGCGTCGCCTCTTTCGTGGGGGATTTGTTATTCGCAGATTGAGGGGAAGCAGCATCTGAGATGCTTCAGAGGGGAGATGAATTCGCAGACGGAGGGGGCAGATTCATGGTGTTTCCGTCGTTCGCCTCTTTTATGGGGGATTCGGCTGAGTAGATGGAGGGGGAGAATAACTCAAAGTCATAGGACCGTTTACGTAAACCTAGTCAGCCACGTCAGCTGGTGTGTGGTTACTGTTAGAGATTAGACCGGCTTCGGAGTAGATTTATTGAAATAAAAATGCCGAAAAGCTATAAAACCGATGTTTTGTGCAACGCTTCACTAAAATCTCTCAGCTCCACAGTCTGAAAAATCCATGGCCTCGTTCTCCAATCCCACCCACCCATTCCCACCGTCGTTCAATCGCGGACCCACTTCAAAAGCCGTGCCTGCGCTATCACAACCCATACCCATACCCGGACCCAAACCCAAACTCCCCTCTCCTTCCTCTCCTTCTTCTTCCATTACCTCTAATACTAACCCGGAGAAATCAAATGCATTAACTGTGACTGATAGAAGTGAAACAAGAGTAAGAGACATAGAGAAGCTAAAGAAGCGCGAAGCTAGGGAGAGGAAAGAGGAGGTAAATAGTAAAATAGCGTCGAAGAAAGCAATCTCCGTGATACTGCGGCGAGAGGCCACCAAGGCCCTCATTGAGAAGAAGAGGGGCCCCACCAATTCCAAGAGGCTGCTTCCCAGGACTGTGCTCGAAGCTCTTCACGAGAGAATCACCGCTTTGCGCTGGGAGTCTGCTCTCAAGGTCTGTCAGAATGTTTCCCTGTAGTTTTGAATGTATATGTGGAAATCTAAAGCCTAACGATTATATGGTATTTCAAGTTGGATATGCTTTTTGTTTATGAAAAATGGGCTTTTGGTGTTCTTGTTTAGTCGAGGAGTTGTGCTGCTAAGAAAATTGTAGGTTAAGGGGGTGTATTGGGATATCGAATAGTGGGCTTTGTTTAGTTTGAACACATATTTATTTGTACAAACCAACCATAAATAATTTTGGATCCTAAGCTTAATTCCACTCTTTTTTAAGTTTAGGATATTTGCTTTATCCGGAAAATCTAGAATTTAATAGATGGATTCCAGGTTATAATTTTTTTGTATGCTTGTTACCTATATAAAAAAAAAGATTTGTATGGTTATGTCTAACTTTGAAGCCCAGTGGGTACTTCCGAAGAAGGGAAGAAGGACTGAATCACTTGAATGGTGCAATGTAAAATGATACAATTGGGGAAACCAAAGAATGGGTATTACCAAAGAAAAAAGAAAGACATTCGAAGAAAAGTGGAGAAAAGATAAACTTGATTGATAGAATCAGCATCCTTGTGCATTATGTGGTGTATTTGGACGGAAAGGAATGTGCGTTGCTTTGAAGATAAGGAACACACAATGGCCGAGTTGAAGAATTTTTCTTTTTCACACTTTAATGTGCTGGTTTTCCACTATCGTATTGCATGGGGACAATGTTCAGGATTTCTTGTCTTTAATTTCTCGCTTTTAGAATGTATTTAGGTGTTCTTATATATACTTCTTGTGTACAAGGGCCACGCCTATTTCATTCATATATATAATATCTATCTTTTACTGATAAAAAAAAAAAAAAAGAGAATCAGCATCCTTGTTCTGATTTGGTTTAATTATAATTTCTAATGTTTTTTTACATTCTGTTTTGGTTTCTGTAATGCAATCAAAATTCTATTTAATAGAAACTAAATTAGTCATGCCAGGGTTTTGTTTCATGATTAAGGTATCTTTTTCTATTTACAGGTTTTTGAATTACTACGTGAGCAGCTCTGGTACAGGCCCAACTCTGGAGTGTACATCAAGTTAATTGTGATGCTTGGAAAATGTAAGCAACCTGAAAAAGCTCATGAACTCTTTCAAGCGATGATTGATGAAGGCTGCAGTGCAAGCTGTGAATCCTATACTGCTTTGTTATCTGCATATAGTAGGAGTGGTCTCTTTGACAATGCATTTTCCCTCCTCGAGCATATGAAGAATACTCCTGATTGTCAGCCTGATGTGCAGACTTACTCAATCCTCATAAAATCATGCCTACATGATTTTGCCTTTGACAAAGTGCAGGCCTTGCTTTCAGACATGGTGGCTCATGGAATCACACCAAACACGGTCACATATAATACTTTAATCGATGCCTATGGGAAGGCTAGAAAGTATCTTGCCAATCTCACCTCAACTTTTTATGATTTGTTTGTGTCATCTGGTTGCCAATAAAATAAGGGAACATAGTTACACCAATTTTTAAGTGTATCACGAAAATCAAGAAAATGAAGCATGATATTATACTTCAATCTCAGAGCAGTAACTTATTATCTCTATTTCTTAAAAGGTTTGCAGAAATGGAATCGATACTTGTGGAAATGCTCCAAGAACGGGGTTCTGAACCTGATGTTTGGACAATGAACTCCACACTCAGAGCCTTTGGCAGCAGTGGGCAGATTGAAACAATGGAGCAGTGTTATGAGAAATTTCAGAGTGCTGGGGTCCAACCAAACATTCAGACATTCAACATTCTCCTAGATTCCTATGGAAAAGCTGGAGATTATGGAAAAATGAGTTCTGTAATGGAATACATGCAGAAATACCATTACTCTTGGACGATTGTTACCTACAATGTGGTGATAGATGCATTTGGGAAGGCCGGAGATTTGAAACAGATGGAGTATTTGTTTAGGCTAATGCGATCAGAGAGGATCAAACCAAGTTGTGTTACACTTTGCTCGCTTGTAAAGGCTTATGGGCAAGCTGGTAAACCTGAAAAGATTGGTGGTGTTTTGCGTTTTATAGAGAATTCGGATGTAGCATTGGATACCGTGTTTTTCAATTGTTTGGTGGATGCTTATGGGAGGATGGGATGCGTTGCAGAGATGAAGGAAGTTCTTGACATGATGGAGCAGAAAGGATGTAAGCCCGATAGGATTACATATAGAACCATGATTAAAGCTTATTCTATTAAAGGGATGACTACCCATGTGAAGGAGCTCCAAAATCTGATTGGATCTGCTGACAAGACTCCGCCAGAGATGGGGAAGCCCGACTTTCGATGAAAAATTTTACAGGTGATTCTTTCCTTATATGCACACCATTTTGTATACTAGTAACTCCTATTTATGAATACATTTGGATTAAGATTGAAATAGATAAAGACAGCAGTATCTCTAGCCTGTATTTCTTTTGGTCGGCCAAGTTGTCTTGGGTCTGATATTGATTCTGTGATGGATTTGATTTTCCAATCAGCCAAAACAAAGTGCCAATTACACAGCAATGCTGGAGAAGGTGTACCATATAAGTAAAATAGCTAGAAGAGTGCTCAATTTGACATATACAAGGTTTTAATTCCAAACTATTTCAAATGGTATATACATGTTTATCACCTATTATCTGTCTAAATAAACAAAGAAAATAAGTACATTGTTCAATGAGTGACTAAAAAATAATGTGGTTTGGATAGATCTTAGATGGTAAAAAAACAGTGGGGTTTCGAAATGTCTTAGATACAAATTAACTGAAACAGTATACCACTTAATTCGTTAACTGCAATATGAAAGGAGTGAATGTCAAATGATGTGCTGAACTTTATGAATGAGGGATAGGAGAAACGTAGCAAGCTAGATTGTCAGAGGATTAAAAAATTAATGGCAGAAATGTATTTTTGGGAGGCTATGATATCTTGGAACAAGGAAGTGGTGTTTAGACTTGTACGATATCGTAAGTGACACGAGAAGGGGACAGAAAAGTAGATCTTCGTTAGAGAAATTCCAAAACCAAACAAAGGGAAGTATTATTGTTGTTATAATTGAGCAGTATTGTCATATCATCCATCAATTTGGGTTAACATAATGGAATCGCAATTTCCCAAGCATATTAAATTTACAGCAGAACACAAATAGTGTAACTACTAATTAATGGAAGAATACTTTGGGAGAAGATGCCATCTGTAATTCATTACTTTAGTACTCATTACAAGTATTGATATGATTGCAACCACATCAGGTAGCTTAACAAATCAAAGAATAATGATGTATAAATAGGCATTATATTTAGTTATTCTTTTCCTTTTAGTTTCAAAACATGCTCTATTTTGCATGTTGAAATTGGATTGTCATCAGTATGTTCCACTCCCTCTTTCTTTCTTTTTTTCTCTTATTTTCATTTTGCTCTCTAACTCCTTTCGTGAGAAGGGCCAAAAACTTTATGATGTCGCTTCATGGATTTATCCAAATCTTACCCTACAGTTTCTTATCGTTCTGAATCACCCTTGCCAGGACCACCTATTCTACCATGCCCTATCCTTCAAGATAACTCCTTCAGTCTTTGTTTACATCCTTTTTACCTTCCTATTTACCTTTTCCTGAACTTCCTTCAGTCTTTAACCTAATGTCACATTGCCATGTATCTCAGCTTTTGCCTTTTGTGTCTGAATATTTATCCTGGTTTCTTATCTCTGTTTGTCCACTCTAGCTTTCCGCTTATTGATGTGCTGTTAAAAAATTGCGCCATCAAGACTCAGCGAATTTGACAGTTTTCATATGAGACAAAATCAGGGATGATGCATCATTTTTTTATGAACAAATCATGTAATACCAATAGCCTATTTTCTTGAGAACTCACCATAGCGTAAATGATGGGATGTTCTGGATGAATACATGTCCAGAAAAGTTGTTTTAATAAGAAAAAAAGGAAAAAAATTCCCAAAGGTGGTCAAGGTGAAAATTGGAAATGCAAGAATCTGCAATTTACAATGGTCATTTATCGTATGCCTGTTTCAACCTGTCTTAGATTCCCTGATGTTCTGCATTCCTCTGTGTGTTGACTGGTCTGTTATTGCTAGCCCTCAGTTCTTTTTGGGGAGATGTGAGAAGGAAGCTTTAGTGGCCCATCTCATGGGGAGAGCTGGTGATCTAATCCAATGGAATGTGAGCTTTACCAGGGCGGCCCAAGATTTGAAAACTGACAGCTTTGAGGATCTCTTTAGACTCTTGTACTCCATGAAACTAGGCCTCTAAGGATCTGATACGTTGTGGTGGGTACCTGCAGGTCTCGATTCGTTCTTTCTATAAGTCACTCACACAATCGCTTAACAATCACTTTCCAAAGCTACATTCTTTGCTTGGATAGTTTCTCTGGGTAAGATTTTGACGATGGATAATTTATGGAAATGTAGGGTGATTATAGTGGACCGGTGTTGTATGTGTAAAAAAAGTGAAGAGTTTGTAGATCATCTTCTACTATATTGTGAGGTTGCTAGAGTGTTATGGGAAGATGTAGGGTGTGTTATGGGAAGATGTAGGGAAGATGTTATGGGAAGATGAGGTACTCTCACTACTATTCTTTATTTTATTATTACTTTTTACCTACTTTTTTATTATTCATTACTTTTTACCTACTTTTTACTACTATTCAATATTTTATTATTACTTTTTCACTACTATTCACAAATATTCTCAACACTTCTCAACACTTCTCACTACCCAAACGTACCCTATTCAGACGATTAGAGCTAGCCTTGGTTATGTCTACCACTGTGGTTGAGCTTCTAGCCAGTTGGACAAATCTAGGCTGTATTCCACAAATCACAACTGTGTAGAAGATGGTTCTTATCTATATTATGTGGTGCGTATGGCAGGAGCGCTCATTGGAAGAGCTTAGATTTCTTTTTGTTAGAACCTTCTTTTTATGGGTCAAAGCTGTTGATTTCAACGTCCTTAATTTTCATGATTTTCTTGTTTTCGTTTCTCCTTCCTAGATAGGTGTCACCTCTTGTATATTTGGGCTATGCCTATTCTTTTTAATACAATCGTTTACTTATATAAAAAATATATATATTGTATGCAGATGAGAGAGGCACTTGGTTGAAGATCTGTTGCTGCTGTGAAGTTTCTTCTTCTATGCACTAGCCAGATCTTCTATAGGCAATTTCCTCTGACTTGGGGGGGTGGGGGGGCAACTTGAGCTTCTGGTAACGCGGGGGGGGGTGGTAACGGGTATACGTCCAATTTGAGTTTGTATATGTCTTGCAGGTGAACTCCTCTGTGAAGCTACAAAATATATGGTCATCATTTTTATTGTTGTCTTGACAATGTATGGTAGGAAAATGCAGTAGTACTGATTCTCCAGCTGGTGAAGATTTCCAACCTTCTGCTTCGAAGGTTGTGGTAGGCTCCATTACTCTTGACAAGCCCAGCCAAGGAGCTGGAAAAGCATATTGAGTTCGATATTTGTAGACAGCTTCAACATACAATAAAAGTAGCATATTTTCATACTGACCAGTGGAGGGAGAGTTAGGAGGCTTGCCTTGAGGATATTGAGCCGGATCCAGGCTTTGAACTGCTCCCGGCTGTGGATCTCTATGCTCCAGTCCCATTCCTACAGTGGGACTGAGAAATCTAGTGCTTCTTGGTGAAAGGGCAGTCTCGAACTTGTGCCCCTTTATCTGCATGGTCCTGGAAGATGATTTTGAGAGCCGAGAGAATATTTTGCTCCCATTGTTGACTGGCAATGGCTTGAGCTTTTCCTGGTAGTAATTCATCAACCATTGCCCGTGGTGGAGTTGACCTATGTGGCAGCCTTAGTGGAGGACCTTCAAGAGGGATTTTATAAGGCAACTTTAGAAATAACAAGACAACAGACGAGAAGTCCCGTGCACCTACAACTCTCATTTAGATGTAATGATTCACTATATAGTAACGACCACCGGGTTTGATGTTGCAGAGCTAATAAACTGCGACACTAGAAAAAAGTCTCCCACTTTGTGGTTTTTAAGTTTCAACCTCGTGAGCTTGTGCTGCTGCTAGCCGTAATTCAAACTTGGCATGAACCGAGCTTTGACTTGCTGTTGAACTTTGCTGTGAACCTGAAAAATGTATGCCATTAGTGGCTTAGAGTTTGTTTTCTTAACACGTTAGGAATAGGGAAGTTAGGCACCATTTTTGGTGATGAAGTCTTTATGGTAATGAAGCAGGAACCCGTTAGAAAGATCTAGCAGATCACAAACGGACCTCTTTGAACAATTCTTCCTTCTCAACCTGCATGATTGTTCAGCATCAGCAAGGTCCCTGGCGTTCTGGAAGTGATTTCAGGCAAGAAGAGTTTATTTTCAAGGTAAATGCATGGTCAGTTACTCTCGGAAACATACTTTTGGTTAGATACTTGTCTTTTAATATTCAAAATGAGCGATTTTATCTTACTCCTCTGAGCCAGGTGTCAGATCTATTTAACTTGGATTTGGTGTCGCAACTGCAACATAACAATTTAATTTGGATATTTTCGATAAAGGCCATATCTTCTTGACCATTTAGTCGTCTCTACATCATGTGATTGTGCCATTTCTAGTCATAGATCTATCATTGAAAATGGACTATTTTTAGCTTCAAATAAAAGCTCCTTTCTGAGCTCTCTCCCTGTTTCTCTACCATGCATTTTTATAGTTGCAGCACTTTCTTCAACCTCACCGTGTTGAATCTGTTGATGTGCCTCCAATCTGTACTGCATTTTGGAGAAAAGTAGGGAAGAGGAATTAAAACCAATGCATTGGAGTAGTCAAAATTCCAAAACTCCACTTATGAGTTAGAGGAAATCCATCCCTTTCTCTAAATTTAGTCAGCCATTATTCATCTCCAAAATAATATTTTATTTTAAAAATATTTCTAATGGCTACTATTGGATAATTAGGTTGAGGAAAAAAATAGTTGAAAAACAATAATTTCAAGTAAAAATTAAATTATTAATTAATATATGAAGTGCATTTGTAAGATATAAAAAAAATGTTATTAAAATATTTAATATTATATTATTATTTTAATTTTTGGATGAATAATCCAATGTGAATTAACCTCTCCAATGATTTTGCCTCAACTTTTAGTCAAATTTTGGACTTAGAAGACCATTGCCAATGCTCTTAGAGTATAGAGGGAAGGGGCCTTTAAATATTACATTCGATTAGGCAAAGATTGCAGTTTAAGATCATATGTAAGTTGTAACTGAATCAACTAACCAACTGTCGACAGGGAGAGAGTGGGAAAAAAGAACATTGTTGAGTATGCTGAATTTAAATAATGAAGGGGCAGTTCATGGAGATAGTACAATGTAGCCTAAACTTTGATTATTTTCAGGTATGCCATTGTCAAAATTGATTTCTCTAGTAATCGCATCATAAATCCCTATTTCTATTACCTTTTAAAAAAGCGCTATAAATCCCTATCATGCAAGCTTATTAGGTTGATTAGAATGCTTTCATGTATTATTTTCCGTTCTATGTTTTATCATTCTCAATTACACTTGCCAATTTATAGTATATTTTAAATGATTCAAAAATTAATCACTTAAAATGGGACGCATTAGTTGGTATGATTGGAAATAATAAAATTTAAGATGAACAATAATATTTCTCTCATGCTTAAACTCTAAAAAGACTAATTGATAATTTTTGTATTTTTTTACTTTTCATTGAGATCTAGACAAATGAATGGAGGGAAAGTTGAAATACTAATCTCTTTTGAACTTTAACGATATTTATGCCTTGTTTGTTTTCACATATGAAATGAAATGAGTTGAGATTAAAGTTAAAAATTAAATAAAATATTGTTAGAATATATTTTTTTAATAATATTTTTGTTTTTAGATTTGAAAAAATTGAATTATTTATTTTATTTTGTGTGTGAATTTGAAAAAGTTGTAATGATTAGATGAGTTGAGTTGAGAGAAATTATGAAAACAAACGAGACTTTAGTTTGAAATTGATTTTTATTTTTTTAAAAAAAGAATTTTGAAAAACGAACTTGACCAAACATTACCTATTCTCTCCACCAAAATTCTGCAATCTGACTCTTTTAACCGAGAGGATATTAGGAGCTTGCCCTCATTTTATGCCCCCAACGTGTTGAGGATTAGGATCTTGACCGGCTGGGCCGCATCATATATAAACACCTAAGCTCGTCCCTGGATTGGAGGCAAAGCTCAAGGCATTGCTGAAAAACACAAAAAATAGTTTTCCTTTATACAAGAGAAGGAAATTATTACCTTCAAAAAAACGTATGTGCAAGATTTTCTCCTTGCTACACCTCCTGAAAAATCTACCCAGCTCATTATTTATGTTGATAGAGAATCTAGATGTGTAGTACATTCCTTTATCCATCATACCATAACATTGGGGCAATTCGAGAATGTATAGGGTTCGTCTTAATACTTAGAATATCTTATTATATCTGTGAATAGTAGTGAAATGATTTAGTTAATATGTTTTATTAAATTTTGATAAATGAGAGAGAAAAAATTGAATAAAAATATTATAAAGTTAAAAAATTTAATATAATTTTTATTTTGAAATTTGAAAAAGTATTATTGTTTTTGTGTTTTATTTAGAAGTTTGTGAAAGTTATAATGGTTAGTTAATGATTAGATAAAAAAAAAAGTAGAAGATTTGAAGTTGAAAATATTTTGTGTTTCAGTGATATTTGATAAGGAAATATATAAGAATATCTGAGAATATTTAAAAACAATTATCTTGCCAAAAGTATCCTTAGTACCAACAATAAGAAATCTCATCTAACAATGTTGTAAGTCTTCATGATGCCTATCTTTATTGCGAATCTATGAAACCATTAGCAACCAACATTGCCTTATATTTTTCAATGAAACCATCAGCACGATACTTAATCTTATAAACTCATTTGCAGCCTATAGGCTTCTTACCAAGAGGCAAAGAAGTAACAGTCCATGTATTATTAATCTCCAAGGCTGCAATCTCAGCTGACATGGCATCTCTCCAATGAGAGTGCTTGACAGCTTGATGATAGAACTCAGGTTCAGTATCGGCAGAAATGGACATTAGAAAATATTTATGTGAAGGAGAAAGATTAGCATAAGATAGAAAGTTGAAAATATCCTATTTAGAAGAGGAAGACAAAAGGGTAGAAGAACCTAATGAATCATAAATTGTTGAAGGATCTGTTGTGGAGTGTGCAAAATAGGAATTGCAATGAAAGTTATGCAAATAACCAGGTACCTTTCTGATTCTAGAAGATCTTCTAGGAAGATCAGAAGGCAATGGTACACTGACAAAAATTGGGGAAGAAGAAGATGAATCATTTGAATAAGAAGGTGAAGAGGAGTTAAGAGATAATTTAGGAGAATGTGTTGTTGAAGGCACAATTAAAGAATCTAAAGTTGAACATTCAACAGGAAAAATAGAAGGTATGATAAAAGAAAAATCAGTGATATTTCGAGAAGTAAAAAGAAAAATATGTTCATGGAAAAGAACATTTCTTGATATAAAAAATTGATTAATTTTTACATCAAGAAGTTTGTAACCTTTTATGCCAAAAGGATAATCAAGAAAAATCCAAATTCAAGCCTTAGGATCAAATTTGGTTCGAAATCTTTGTAAAGTTGAAACAAAATAAAGGCAACCAAAAGTTCTTAAATGATCATAAGAGTGAGAAGTTTTGAACAAAAACTCAAAATGAGATTTTTGTTTTAAAAGAGGAGTATGAAGCCTATTAATGAGATAAGTTAATGTTAAAACAACATCACCCCAAAGATGAATAGGCAGATGAGACTGAATCATCATTGTTCTAGCTATATTAAGGATGTGCTGATGTTTTCTCTCCACAACAGAGTTTTGTTAAGAAGTCTCAAGTCTCAACATAACTGTGTTGATGTATTATGCCTTTAAAATGTAAAAAATGAGCAAAGAAAAATTTTGTGCCATGATCAGTGCAAAGTGATTTTATTTTTAAATGAAATTATGTTTTAAGAATTTTATAAAAAAATTCTAAAAATATGTGAAACTTCAGATTTATGCTAAAGAAGATAAAGTCATGTAGCACGAGTTGAATCATCAACAATAGTAAAAAAATATTTGTAACTTTCAATAGTAGGTACAGAGTATGGACTCCAAACATCACAATGAACAAGATCTAAAGGAGCAGCAGACAAATGAATATTATTAGGAAAAGTTAATTTTCTTTGTTTAGCTAAATGACAAATCATACAAGGATTGCATGGAACAGTCAATTTAGGAACAAAAATATTTACAAACAGCATCTTGAAATTAGAAAAATGACCAAGTCTATTATGCCATAGCTCATAGCTCATAATTAGAGCATTTGAAAGAAATAGAGCAAACATGTGAATATATTGTATCAGGTAAACAAGCAGCACATGTACTAGAAAATGAAGTATTTTTAGAAATAGAAAGGCCTGACTGTTGCAGTATATAAATGCCTCCCTGCAATCTACCCACTCCAATCAACCTCCAACGAATCAGGTCCTGTATTAGACAAATGTCAGAGGAAAATAAAAAGCATTAAGTTAATGATTGTGTTAACTTACTAATGGAAATCAATTTGAATTTAAAGGTTGGAACACATAGAACATCATGTAAAACAAGATGTTTAGAAATGGAAACATAGCCAATATGTGTAACATACACATATTGACCATTAGGAAGCTTCACATAAGTATTAACAGAACTGGTAATAGAAGTAAAACAATCAATAGAATGAACCATATGATCAGTGGCTCCAGTATCAAGAATCCAGGAATTTGAATCAAATGTAGCAGATTGAGCAACAGAAAAAACAAAGTGAGTATTATTATGAGGAAAAATAATACCAGAAAAATAATTCGAAACAACTGTATTGATAGCATAAGGAACTTCATCAACAAATTTAGAAGGATGAGGCATGGATAAAAGTTGCTGATACTGAACCTCAATCAAGGAAAATGGAGAAACAACCGAGGAGTTGCTATCATTAAGGACAACATTATTAGCTATAGACTGTTGCCTCTGTTTCGGTTTGTAGCCTAGGGGAAAACCATGCAATTTGTAACACTTTTCATTACATGATCAGTAATTCTATAGTGTTTACATACTGGTCTATCCTTTTTCCAAAATGATTTAACATATATGGTTCCATCAATTTGAGAAGCAAAAACATGTTAATTAATAGGGGAAGAGAAACAGAAGGGATTTCTCGTTAATGTTCCTCTTGTAAAACAAGAGAACAACTTTATTAAGAGGAGGCAGAGGCTCCATAAGCAGAATCTGTGCATGAGCAGGTGCAAAAAATTCATTCAATCCCATAAAAAATTGTAAAACACATTCCTGTTGAACATAGGAGTTCAACATTCGTACAGCTCCACAAGAACAAGAAGGAACAGACTTGTAATTAGTAAGTTCATCCCAAAAGCCTTTAAGACAAGTAAAATAATTACTCACCGAAAGAGAATCCTGAGAAAGTGAGGAAATCGATTTCTACAACTGAAAAATCCGAGGTCCATTTTTCTAAGAAAATTGTTCCTTAAGATCTGACCAAATCTCACAAGCAGTTGTAATATACAAGATATTAGAAGAAATTTAAAAAGAAACAGAGTTTAACATCCAATATATCACCATATTGTTACATTGGAGCCATATAGAAATGAGAGAATCCATCGGATTCGAAAGTTTAGGAATAGATCCATCAACGAATTCAAGCTTGTTTTTCACCAAGAGAGCCATGGACATCAAACGTGATCAAGCATGATAGTTCTCACCTAGAAGAGGCTGAGTGACCAAAAAAACACTAGGACTATCACTAGGATGAAGAAAGTAAGGAGAAGTAGCATCCTCGGAGACGGATTTGTGAGACGGCGCCATGGAAGCAATAAAAAAGGACATCTGATACCATATAAAAGGCAAACCCTTGGAGAATACAAATGGTGAAATCCTAGCACAACAAAATAGATGAAACCCTAGCAGAGCAAAAGTCGAGAAAAGGTTTTGGAGAAAAAATACCTCTACTGAATAAAAACCGTTCATGTACAATAACTAAAGCAAGTATTTATATCAATACATAGGGAAATAAAATATATGTGACTAACACGTGATACAAGGAAGAATTAAAAGAATAAATTTAATTCATGATAGTTTCATATAAATGCATTGAGCTGACTTGTATACTTATTTTTTAACCCAATTATTATAATTTCATATATAATATAAGAATAACTATATAATATAAATAATTTACAATTATAATTGGATTCATGATAAGATTTTTTATTATCAATATCCAAACCAATAATATATAAGTAAATTTATATTTTCATAAAATAAAATGACTTATTAACAAAAGAAAAGACACATAAAACTAACATTTATAAAATTTAATAATAGAATTTATTTGTATTATACATGTTGACAGTAGGTTTTGCAGATTGACCTATTTATTAATCGTGTATTATCGGATAAATCCGTTTTGACTCAAACCCATTTTGAATAGACCCAAACTCATTTATATAAAATAAAATACGCTTATTTCATGTAGTGGTCATGAACGTGTCATATTCCTAGTTTTCAATAATAAAATTGAGCTAATATGTATATTTCTTAGAATTCAAATTGAAATATGTACATTGGACATTCTATTGTAAAGGCTTATCTTTGCACTGATTGGACAACCTTGTCAATAGTCAACACCCTAACGGCTAGCATTTCTAAAAACACACCGTTTTGTCGATTGGAAAATTTCGACTTCGGAATTTCACATAAATTTAGCTCCAATACAGGGAAAAAAAAATCTTGTACTAGCCATTTTCACTTAATTAGTTTACTACTAAAAAACTATTATCAAATTACCCTCAATCAATGCCGCTTATTATATCATTTCTCATTTAAATATAATATTAAGGGTCCTTCTACTGTGTCGTCCAGCTCTTACCGTTATGCGTGCTCCTAGTACAATTACATTTTTTTTTTCAAATATTTTTTAAAATACACAAATATACTAGTAATAAATTTTTTAAATATTTAAAAAAATTAAAGTACATGAGTAGTCAAATCCATGGAACAAAACTAGAGAACAAACTAGCATTTTCCTAATATTAATTGAGGTAAGGGTAGGACTATTTTTTTATTTTTATTTTTTATTTTATTTTAACACAATTAGCCTTGAGTAAATTATGTTTGACTTATATATATATATTATCCCAACTTAAGCCGACACGATCCAAATCTAAGATGTGAGATCTAGATTTGTCAATTTTTATTATAGCTTATGAGCTCGATATAAAATTGACACATTAGGGTTGAGAGATTTGTTTCATTTAGTTAAATGAGTCAAATTATGGTAGACTCATATGACATGAATCCAACTTAATACGAAGTGAAATTAATATAGAAACATTAAATTGTCAATCCTAATCGAAACTACATAACACCGTGTTATGATTTTGAGGGTTAAAAATTTAACCAAATTAGTATCCAACAATCTTAGGACTTTTGAATCAATGGTTGGATCTCTAATAATTGGAATCAGAGCATGGACCATGTTATGGGTTCAAGTCACGGAGGGGGCGACCTATAAGCTGTATTAAAATGTCTTGGTACTTTGTTATGGGTTCAAGTAACTTTGTATTAAGTTATTGAATACTGATAGATGAGTAAAGTTGCCAAAAGGAAAAGGGCTACCACCAGGTCAGTGTCGATAGAGTGAGTCGCCGTGGACGTTGGATTCAGAAGCGTGGTGGAATGTTATGATCCTGAGGGTTAAAAATTTAACCAAATTAATATCCAACAGTCCTATGGCTTTTGGATCAATGATTGAGTCTTTAATACACCGACAATATTTTTTCCTATTAAGCGAAAAAATAAAGAGATTAATTTTACTAATGAAATTACGCATTTTAGAAGTTGATAACACATTTTCAATATGAGTTTTAAGTAAACTATATTACCCTTCCATTGGCCTAAACCATAAATGAAGTATGTTTAAGTTTCCAAGTGATACACATAGTTCCTTTATTAGTTTCATTTATTGGAGATACAAGGCTACAACTAGGGATGTCAAATTATGTTAATAGATAGTGTTCGTGTCGTGTCAATACATGTATATTATATTATATGGGTCAACCTTAACCTGATTCCTAAGCTTATCGTGTCAACCTGTTTTGACCCGTTTATGTAAATGAGTTAAACAAATTCGAAATTAACCTGTTTGACCTAGTTAAGTTTAACATAATTTTATATAAATATTAAAATCATAATATTTATAAAAAAAAATATAAAACTAATTACAAATCCAAAATTACAATCCAAATAATAAAAATATCGAAATTTAAATTTCAACAATTTTATTTTTAGGTATAAGGGTATAATTGTAACTTTAACCTTCTTAACGAGTTGACCCGTTAAGCAATTGTGTTTTAACAGGTCAACTCGTTTTGACCCAAACTCGTTAAGAATAAACCTTAATCTGCTTCTATCATATCATTTTCGTGTTGGGTTAACGAGTCGTGTCACATATTGCTACCCCTAACTACAACATATCGTCATTGAAGAAGATGTCTGGGAGATAGTTCTATGTGAATAAGGTTTCTTTTTAACTATCTGATTAAATTGAATCGTTCAGATAGATAGTATATTGTGTGAAAATCTTATAAGAGTCATGTGATTAAAGCGTGCAAAGTTTATATGACGTGTCTATCTTTGTCTAAAATTGTACAATCAAATTCGATTATATAATTAAAGAAGCTCTCATCTCAATTTAGGCATTACAAAAAGAATAAAGTTGGTGCCCATATGGATAGTTGAGTGAAGATGCAAAAATTGTTGCTTAACAATTTGCAGCATGGTGGATGGGTAGCGTTGAAAAGGGAGGCAAAACGGTCCATCAGACTTTGGAATAAGTTTAAATGGAAGATTATTATTTTTAATTTGTGTTATGATTTCTATTTATTAATTAAATATGTACAGTCATAAATGGTCTTGAAGTTGGATATAAATATATTTATATATATATTCACAAAAAAATGATAAAATTATGAAAAATATAGTTTAATCTTTCTTACCAAAGAAACTTAAAAAAAAACTCATATTAATAATAAATAATTGTTTTGGAAAAAAAAAAAAAAAAACAAACTCATATTTGTTTATTTTCGATTACTAGCATTAAATATTTATTTGATCAAATAATAAAAAGCCCAAAAAGGACGTCCAATTTCTTAAAAGCCCTCTTCTTCTTCGTCTCCTTCGTCTTCTCCATGCCCAGCCCACTATTCGCAGAGGTCGCATAGTCCCCCCTACCCCTCCCCACGAACACAACCTTACCAAACCAAAGCCTATGCGCCATTGAGAACGAGGAAGAACCGAACCCTAGAAACTAGAGGGAAAGGTAGAGACAGAGAGAAGACGTAGATACGCTTTCATGGCTGGCATTTGCGGGGGCGTTTTGCGTTCTAGGGTAAATTCGTGTTGATTTCATTTGGGAATAGGGTTCGTGTTGAAAACCCTAGGAGAGAGAAAGTGTTCCTAATTTCAAGTCTCCCGCCCCAATTCAGGTACTTTTTGTTGCTCTTTTGGTGTGTGGTTTTCTTCCCCGTGGTTATGAAACCCTAGAGTCCTGAAATTGGTGCGTATTGCGGGGGGTTGAATGGCATTAGGTTTTTATAATTTGTTATAGTCAATTCATGTGAATTCTGTTAGTTTTTTGCGACTGTTGTGCATTGTGATCAAATGCTTGAAGGTTGAAGCAGTAAGTCACGTTCTTTGTGAAGATGTTATATTATATGTTATTGTAAGTCATAAATAGTGTGCCTATCGGGGGGAACTTAGTGGGGGCATGTGTTTAAGTGGTAAGCTAATGATTCTGGTCCGTAATGGATTTCTCCCAATGTTACGAGAATTTGATGGAGAATCAATGCAGGCAAGGCCCTTGCATGCAAGTGTTGCTCATGGGATGTGAGTTTCTATAACGAGTGTCCATATAAATGTAGTGAATCTTGTTTACAGTTATTAAAAACCGTGATTTGACAATGCATTTGTTGCATAATTTTTTAATTTTGACTGGCAATTCAGTTGTTCCGTTATTTTACTTAACTGTATCAACTAGACGCCATCTTGTAGTGATAATAACTAGTTTGATAGTTAAATGCTTGTCACAATTTGTGGTTAGCAATGCAGTACTATTTTTATAAGAAAGACAATTTTATTAAATGCGCAAAGGGGCGTTGATCAAGTACACAGGGTGACAAGAGGAGCACCTAACTAAGGAGTTTAACCCTAATACCTAGGGGAGGATTGAGGGAATTATGACATCCCTCACTGGGTCTCATTCTTGGCTTACAGAGGGGAATGGCGGCAATCCAAAACCTTGGGAAGAAAAGTGAATTGGCATCTAGCCAGCTTTGTCATGTCCTTTAAAATCATTTTTAATGCCCAGTATATGAGATGTTTTAAATTTCTTTCAGATTGAATGAGACCTTATTAGTGCTGATTTTCCCCCTAAGTGCTTATCTTACTGCAAGTTCCTCTAGCTTGTGCTTATATATTGCATTACTAGAATATAAGCAGATTTCTCCTGGTAGTGCAGCCTGTTATTTATGATGCATTTCATTTATATGTGGTCAATGCGAATGTGTAAGCAAACATCCTCTCATGATTTTAGGCCTAGTTTGGTTACACAGCTCAAACGATCTCATCTCATCATTACAACTTTCCCAAACTTCCACACAAAATATAATAAACAATTCAATTTTTTCAAATCTCCAAACAAAAATAATATTAAAAAATAATATTAGAATATTATTTTATTCAACTTTTATCTCATCTCATCTCATCTGTGTAACCAAACGAGGGCAAGTTTTGCTATTGAGGAGATGTCCATGCAAACAATTTTTTTACCCTCTTGTTTTGAGAAGCACATCGAGTAAATCCTTATGCTTCACTTTTTAAGTGGGATTCTTCTATACGTTAGCTTCCTTTTCTGTAGTGAATTTTTTTAGAAACTTGTTGAAGCTGACAAGATTTTATTGGTGCAAAATTCTTATGTTCAATGCATTAATAGCTGATTGAATCTGTAATTCCAATAATTTGAGCTTTAATGCATTTTTTATAGAGTTTTTTTTTGGCCAATACTCTTGAATTAAACTGATGAACCCAGCAGGCATGACATGATGTCAGGGCTTGGCATTGGATAGCCTCCCAATGTATCACTCTTTAATTTTATGTGATTTTTTCTTAGCTCACTTATAAAAGAATGCAATTGTTAATTAGCTGCCAAAATTTTTATGTTTCTGTGTTGGTAACTTGGTATTCTATCTCCCGTATACTTGGGCCTTTGTCTAGTTTTATGATCAATAAAAATTTGTTTATAGATAAAAAAAAACATGGTATTCTATCTTTAGCTTACTCATAAAAAAAATCTGCAGCTATTTCTGTACCTTGAATCTTAGGTCTTGAATGCCCATGGTTTGTGGAACAAATGGCATCTCCACCCTGTAAAATAAGTTGTAAAAGGTGATGAGGTAATGGGTCCAATCCTATATGGGTTTGCGAGTTGTTTTTACCTACAAATTATCAAAAAAAGAGTTTATTTACCTACAAATAAAAATTTCCATGTCTGGAGTGACTTCTATGTTGTAATATCATTTAACTTGTGATTTCCATTTATGTGACATTTATGCAACCTGAATATTCACTTGTAAAAGGGGGTTTATTTCAAGGTGTTTGGTTTGAAAACAACATTTACGATTTTAAGATTTACATTTATTTACTTAGCCACTTCTTCACTCTCACAAGACCTTTTGTCTTTTGCTATCACAAGTTTGTGGAATGTTGAATAGATGGGAGGGGGAAGATTGTAGGTATAATGGTAGGTATGCATGGATGTAGCTCAGAGTCTGGCCTCCTCGTAAATGCTGAGGTTGATTCTATGGGTGGAGTTATTGATGGCGGGGTTGGTATTGGTATGAAAACCTCTCCACGCCGAGCAGCAATTGAGAAAGCTCAAGCAGCACTTAGGTGATACTGGCGTGCTCCTTTTTGCTTAATCTCTTTATTAGTGTAATTTCTTTATCTCGGTGTATTCTCTGTTTTTTATTTTGTATGTAAGAAGATATATTACTTTTTGGTAACAGGCAGGAGTATGATGTTCGTGAGGAAAGGAGAAGGGAGCTAGAATTTCTTGAGAAGGTGCAGAATTTTGATCTTTCGTTTGCTGTTTATGAAACTCCAGTTTGTGGATGAAAATAATCCTAAATATTTTTTTATTTCAGGGTGGCAATCCATTGGACTTTAAGTTTGGGAATGCAGCTTCAGTTAGTGTCCAGTCTACTTCACTCACCGATCAGCATCCAGAAGTAATTGTGACCAGGTAGATTCTTTTTACTGTTGTGTAGTTCTGGGTGATGGATTTACATTATATAAAAAATTGTTTCTGATAGGTTAGTTATATCCATTTTGTCTCATTTTATTTGCTAATCAGTGAAGCGAGAGGTAGTTTTGCATTGGCTGCCTCACCTCACGGAGATTCTGTTGAGAGTAGTGGTAGACCGGGGGTTCCTGCAATTTGTGAACCCAATAGTGCTGATAATCTGTTACTTTTTGATGGTGACAATGAGTTACTTGAAGGTGAGAGGAGTTCTATACAGCCTGGTAGAAGAAATAAAATTCCTCCATCAGAGCAATCTTCTCAGATGGATGGGAGTCAAAATGCCAAGGAATCTGAAGATTCAGCTTTTCTCCGCCCATATGCTCGAAGGTATAGGTCCAGACCAAGCCGTGATGGCTCTCATGGAAGGGATGGAAAGGAGATGATGTCTGAAACAAACAATGCGAAGGAACAAAATTTATCTTTTGCTTCCAATTTAAAGGCTGCTAGTTCAAATGGTGATATTGTTTCAAAAATTATATCCTCTGACAATCAATTGGATATGGACGTGGACGGTTTGCGAACGCTAGAGACTATTGGCAGTAGCCCGCCTGAAGGTAGGTTGGATGCCAAGGCTCCCAAAAGCTCGAGGGATAATCAACACGATCAACCTTCTCAAGTTAATGCTCAGCAAACTGCTGTTGATATGGCTTCAGGGGGACCTGATTTTGTTCAAGAAAGGCATCTGGTAGTTTCAGCTAGTGTTGAAGATCCACCTGTTGCAACTACAGCAAAAGCAGAGAATGAAACTAGATCTGGTCAGCTGAATGGGTTTGACAGCACTCAATTGGATAGAGAAAGCAAACTTAATGAAGGTCAAAATAGTAATGCAGCATTTGGCACGAAGGGTTTAGATTCAGAGTGCTCTGGTACCCAAACTAGCCTAGGCGTAGATGTAAATAATGATAATGACATGTGTACTACCACTAGGAATGCTGTATCTAATGGGAAAACTAAGGAGCAAACTTCAGATTTTGAAGAGACAATGGATTTAGTAGGTGGTGAGGTGGTTAAAGAAAAGGATAAGTCCTATGGTGTTGACAAAAGGAACGAGACCAAGCTGGTTGATGGTGGTCTTATTTTCAATGCTCATTGTGATTCTGTTTCTCAAAACCACTCTAGAGATGGTACTACATTCAAAGTTGAGGAAGAGATGCACACAAATAGACCTGAATTGCAGAAAGAGGTGACATATTCTTCTAACATTGAGGGGATGCGACAAAATAAACATACTGAATCAGATATTGAGGGGAAAGCGGATGAAGTGTTGGTTGATAATTCCAACCCTAGCAAGGAAACCGTTTGTGCTGGCAGACACGAAGAACCCATGGATATCTCGAACCGTGAGCTTCCAGGGGCTGCTTTGTCAGGGAGGGACTCTTCTGGTGCCACTGACCTTCAAAGTTATTCTGGTAACTCCTCAAAATTGACAGACAAGGCGCATGAAGATTCTATTTTGGAAGAGGCACGAACTATAGAGGTTCTTAGTTTACCTTTTGTTCTGGTTTATGACCCCTTTTTCTCAAGCGTGGTTTGAAGCAATTTTTCTATTTTCTTTATCCTCCATAAAGCTATAAAGGACTGACATAATGTTATATACAGGCGAACCGTAAGAGAATAGCAGAGTTGTCTGTCTGTACTTTATTTTCGGAGAATCGGCGAAAATCTCAATGGGATTTTGTTCTTGAGGAAATGGCTTGGCTGGCAAATGATTTTGCACAGGTATGATTTTATGGAAATTCCATTCTTTCAGATTTTTTCTCATTTGGACCTTTCGTTCTCTCTTGAATTTTATCTTGTCTGGTATGGACTTTCTAGTGCACACAGTTTGAAGTACATTTTTTTAATAATAAGAATTTCATTAAAAAGCACAAAGGCGCAATCCTAGTTGGAAATATACTCTTTGTCCAAAACTTTCTGTGGTTAACCATATCCGACTATATCCCTGCTGTAACTCTGTTTCCCTCATTATTGTTATAGGAGCGTCTTTGGAAGGTAGATGCTGCTGCTCAAATATGTCGGCGGGTTGCTATTACTTCTCAGCTGAGATTCAAAAAACAAAATCAATTTTGGGAGCTAAAAAGAGTAGCTCACACCTTGGCAAAGGCTGTCATGCAGTTTTGGTGTTCAGCAGAGGTTATTTCAAATAGTGATAATCCAGGTGTTGGTCAAAAGAACTGCAAGTACAGTTCGTTTGGATCAAGGAAGGTGGATGGAGATGAAGTTTCTAAGGACAAGATTGAAGGATCTGATACGGTGCGGGTTATTTACTTGTGACCCTCTTTTCTTGTGTGTTTGTTTGATATTTAGCCGTTGTTCATTGTCCCACAACTTTTTTCTTTTCTAATATCTCATCTATATTATCACATATTTATCATAAAGTGCAGTTAGCTCTATGGTTATGGTTGTTTAAATTTCATGTCCTAAGTATATATGAATCAATTCACTTATAAAAAAAAGTACATATGAATCAATACAAATTTGGTTTACTAAAAAAAAAGTATATATGAAGTGTCAGTAATGAATTTTGAAGGAGAGAACATTTGGAAAATGGAGACGGTTTTTTGGAGAAAGATAGAGGCAGGTCTATTTGCAGCAGTATGTGGATAGTCTTTTTCGTATGGAAAGATGGAGTAGCAGTTTACTTTCTTTTATATACTGATTTCAAGTCAAGAGAGTAGGAACCATGGGAGATAAATTGATCATTAGGAGTGTGGATTTTCTCTGGGACTTTTGTTGGATTTGAACCTCATAAACTAGCAGAAGTGGGCTGGATGTTCTGAAGCATATGTTCAATAATATAGATCTGATCCTTTTAACTACCTTTAAAAGGCATGTAAACTACTTAAGTTTTAGATGTTTCGTCCTTTAGTACTTGGATATGATGCTAGCTTGGATGTGTTGAGTTTGAGTGATGTATCTTGTAGCTTCTGATCTGTTTATCAACTGGAGCATTGGACCTTTGGTTTTAAGATGAGTGTCTTCTTTTGCTGAAAAATTCTTATTCGTATGCCCTCGCAGTTTTGTCTTACTTTACAGCAGATATAATACTGTCTAATAATCTGTCTTTTTTCCCCTATAATTTGTGATTCTGGGCAGAATGCAAGTGAATTGTTTTCCAAGTAATAGAGTTTTTATCTTATCTTGGTGTACTTGTTGATAACTATTTTTGTGGTCATGGGCAGAAGACAAGCAAAGAAATGGGGACACAATATCCCAGACAAAATACTCCAATTGCTGTAATGGGATATGCAACTAGATTTTTGAAATATAATAGCTCTCTCGGTCCTTCTCTTCAAGTGCTGGCACCAACAACTCCCGACAGGATATCTGA